>NC_069502.1:765550139-765732639 GCF_027579735.1 Bombina bombina | reverse complement strand
GATTTGGAATATTTCAGTCACAGTCTTTTTGTTCCTCTGTAAAGTGGTTGAAGTTCTGTTTGCAGGCAATCCACTTGTTAGCAAACAACACACATGGGATATGTTTTTTTTATTTTTTTATAAACATACAAACTTTTTCAAGAGTCATAATAATAATGACATGCTGATGAATTTATGATTAAGTAGTGGTAAAATATAGATGTTTCATTGGCATTTTTGTTGGATTATTAGGCCTCAACCAGGTTGTATCAAATTGCCAATTAGTGAACTTAGTAACATTGGCATTCTCAAAACCTGTAGTATATTTGGGATTTATATGATTATTTTTTTGTCTCTCCTGCAAATAATTCTCTTACTGCAGTTATCTTGATATTGTATCTCTATAATTCTCTTTTTCATTTTGACAGCTTCTGGGAAAAGAGGTTTCAATATGTTTTTAGAGGAAATTTTAATCTTTAGTTAATCAATCATTGGAAGCTAAAACCATGTTTGAAGACTGGCAGAATTTGTAGTCTGTGTGAGCTCTGCAATGTTTAAAAATGAACTATATTTTGAGTTGTTATTTTTCAAATGCTTGTTCAGGGATAGTCTACACCTCAGATTGTTATTGGCTGATGGCTGTCACATGATAAAGGGGGACAGCAAATGTATTATTTTGTCAGAAAAAAAAATTCTCATTTAAAATTGAAGTATTAATATTCAATTCTATATTTAATGGCCCTTTAACCCCTTAACTTCTGAACAATTTCCACCCCTGTGCTGAGCTGTTTTTAATCTCTACTGTAGGACATTTTTCATTGAGAAACATATTTTATATTGCTTTTTTCAGTAGACCCAACAAATTCAAACTATGTTATTTTATTAATATATTGTGACATGTAAGAACTGTGCAGCAAAATATGTGAAGAAATGTATATTATTATTCATATTTTAATAGATAAGGTTGCAAACAATAGTGTGCGTGTGTTTTTTTAAACTCTATAGTCAGGGGTTATCCTCATTTCAATATGGGCCTTTGGGTATAGAATGTAAGTTTGTTCTGCACATAGGTGTTCCCATGAGCCTCTATGCAAATAAATGGACATTTATTTATGCCAGGTGATCAGTATTACCATGGCGATAACCTGGCTTTTAAACTTATAAATGGGCTTTATTTTAAAGAGGTGATTCTGTGCTTTAAAACAAGGTGCCTTGTGGGTGCCTAGAGACCCCCTCATTAACCCCTTAACCACCAGCGCCATACCCTGTATGACGCTGGCCGTTATACCCATAAGGACCAGCGATGTACCCTGTATGTCCCTGCAGTCCTGGTCTTCTCGCTGCCGCAATCTTGAAAAAAATGTGCTATTTCTGCATGCCCCACGAGTGGCGCACTGCAGAAATAGAGTTGCAGAGAGGGCCATTCCTTGGCCCTCTCTGCATCGGACAGTGCTGTTGCCGATTGTTGGTGGGCAGGAGGCCCATCGCTGGAGGGAGCGGGTGGGACCACTACGCCACGCTACAGGCGTTGGGAAAAAAAGCCGACAGTGAGTGGGAAGGAGGGGCAATGAGGGGGATCCTATGTGGCATACGTTGAGGGAAAGGGATGAGGGAGGGCAGCTACACTACAGAAAAAATTGTTTTTTTTTTTTTTTAAATGTTTTGCCTAATTTGCAGCAAACTGGGTACTGGTAGACAGCTGCCAGTTAGGGTTGCCACCTTTTGCCCAGAAAATTCCTGGACACTTTGTAAGTGGGCGTGGAGAGGGTGTGGCTTAGGGTGTGGCTTCCCGTGGCCTCAAATTCATTATGAAATCTATATATATATATATATATATATATATATATATATATATATATATATATATATATATATATATATATATATATATATATATATATATATATATATATATATATATATATATATATATATATATGTATTATATATGTATTATATATATATGTATTATATATATATATAATATATATGTATTATATATATATATAATATATATGTATTATATATATATATAATATATATGTATTATATATATATATAATATATATGTATTATATATATATATAATATATATGTATTATATATATATATAATATATATGTATTATATATATATATAATATATATATAATATATATGTATAATATATATATATAATATATATATATATATGTATAATATATATGTATAATATATATATATATGTATAATATATATGTATAATATATATGTATAATATCTATATCTATATATATATATAATATAATATATAAAATATAATATATATATATATATATATTATATTTACACATAATTAAGCCCCCACAAAAAAAAAAATTACCATACCAATTTGAAAAAATAGCAGACACAGCCAAGTATTACTCACAGTTTCTCTGAGTCTGTGGCTGCTCTGCACTTGTTGGCTTAGGAAGGCTGCTGCACAGTCGACGGGAGGTGGTACCATGAAGGTAACAATGCCATGTTTCGTCAGGCAGAGAGACAGCCCGCCGCGGCCACCGCACCAACACCTGCCTCTCTCTCTGCCGCTCTCAGCTGCAGCCGGATGTGATGACTCCCTCTTCCCCCCTCCCACTGTACACCCAGTCATCACTGTCTCTACTCATACAAATAACGTAATAGTAAGGCATTTTAGTTGTAAAAACTATTGTGTGATCCCACATGCTGCTTTCTAACATAAGAATATGTAACCTAAAGGAGGGGTTTTTATCTGTTTTCCAGAGCTCTGTCAACAAAGAGGTTAATGGGGAGTTTACTAACAAATCATAGCGTTTTTTTTGTTATTTTAACCTGGAATAAAATAGATTACATTATGTGAGAACTAAATTTACACCACTAAAACAGCTGGAGAATCAGACAGCAAGACAATGCAGAGAACACAGCACAAACTAAATAAAATAAACTACCTCAGCCCTGAAGATCAAACGATAGCTGTAAATCTATAGCCTGGGGAACGTAAACATGACTGTCTGCTGTATTATCCCACACCAATCTCCTCACTCTCTCAGTGCAGACTTCCTCCTGAGTCCCTCCCTACCCGTTTTGTAGTAGCAGACTGAAATAAAGTTTACAAATAGACAGTGCTCATGCTGCTAACAGGAATCCTATCACATGCTGCTGACTCTGATCAGCTCGCTCCTGTAACCCCCGGGCTAAGCGCTCCTCTGGTCAGCTGTTTTGTAAGTCTGCTCACTGCTGCGCCAGGGGAGCGCTTAGCCCGGGGCATTTGAGGCTAGTTCCGGGACACGGGACACAGAGCCTCAGACCGGGACTGTCCCGGTGAAACCGGGGCAGGTGGCAACCCTACTGCCAGTACCTAAGATTGCGGGAAATAGAGGGAGGAGGGTTAGAGAGCTGTTTGGGTGGGGGATCAGGGAGGTAAGGGGGGATACTACCCTGCAGAAAATATTAAAAAAAACAAAAAAAAAAAACAACTTATTTTTATACTGGTAGACTTTCTGCCAGGACTTAAGATGGTAGTGACAATTGTAATGTGGGGGAGGGAAGAGAGCTGTTTGAGAGGGGTCAGGGAGGGGGTTGTGTCAGGTGGGGGGCTTATTTCTACAATAAAGCAAAAATTAACCCTACAAGCTACCTAATTAACCCCTTCACTGTTGGGCATAATACAAGTGTGGTGCACAGCGGCATTTAGCAGCCTTCTAATTACCAAAAAGCAATGTCAAACCATATATGTCTGCTACTTCTGAACAAAGGGGATCCCAGAGAAGCATTTACAACAATTTGTGTCATGATTGCGCAAGCTGTTTGTAAATAATTTCATTGAAAAACCTAAAATTGTGAAAAAGTTTTTTTTTTTTTTTTTGATTTGATTTCTGTTTAAATGTAGTGATGGCAAAAATGCTAAAAATGCTCTGGTCTTTTGGGGAAGTTTTTGTCTGAAATGCCCGCTCCTTAAGGGGTTAAATATTCACATTTTAATAAAGAAGGTTGTAAGCAAATGTTTTCTTTTCTTTTAAGCTCCAAAAGGAAAAGAATAAGGGGCTAGTTTTATTAAAATGAGAGTGTGTATGTATATATATATATATATATATATATATATATATATATATATATATATATATATATATATATACACAGTATGTATGTATATATATATATATATATATATATATATATATATATATATATATATACATACTCAAATAAATGCACATTTATTCATGTCAGCCAGGTAGTGATCACCTGCCTATTAAAACTTATATAGGAGCTTTATTTTAAAAAGGGGTTTCTGGGCTTAGGTGTTTAAACATGTTTTTTCTATTTATACGTCTTCTTATACCCCAATACACTGTTTGAAAGAGAAGGCAATTACCGTTCAAACGCTGGGCCTTGAAGGCCTCTAGGGGGTCAATTTACTATTGTGCGGACGGACATGATGCGATGCAGCGTATCATGTTGGCCGCACATCGATAAATGCAGACAGCATACACTGTCTGCATTTATCATTGCACCAGCAGTTCTGGTGAACTGCTGGTGCAATGCCGCCCCCTGCAGATTTGCGGCCAATTGGCCTCTAGCAGGGGGTGTCAATCAACCCGATCGTATTCGATCGGGCTGATTGCTGTCCGCTGCCTCAGAGGGGGCGGACGAGTTAAGGAGCAGCGGTCTTAGGACCTCTGCTTCTTAACTTCTGCTTCAGGCGGAACTGAAGTGGAGTGGGTCGGAAGCAGCATCCGCTGCTTCATAAATCTACCCCTAGGACTTAAGGAAGCTGAGATTGAGGGGTTAAAAGACATAACCCCCCATCCGGCTCTTATGTCCTGTGCAGCTACTGTGAGCTTCTGGGTTTCTTGAGCTTAGTGACATCACCATACCAAATAAATGTATTTATTTAAAAAGTAGTGTAAATCTATGCATGTGTAGGGAGAGATAAGTGGCCAGCAAGAAAGAAAAATATAAAAGGAATTGTAGAATATTTTTGTCAAACAAATACTAAGGGCCCCATGGATTAAACACTGTGCAGATAAGGTTCTCAACTTGAGAACCTATTTGCACGCTTCGCTAACTCAGAGGTGGTGGAGATTCTAAGATGCAGCGGTGTGATGACCTCTGCTTCTTCCATTGCGGGAAGCAGGCTTGCATGTGCGAACCTGCCCCACAAGGGCTCTGAAGCTGCTTACACTGCTCAGTACATGGAGCCCTAAGCTTGGAAAAAGTGTGCTGAGCAAGGTGCACTCTCAATGAGTGTACTACACCAGCAAATGTTAGGCAGGAATAAAATTTAAGTTGGGTTCCTCCAGGGAAAAATAAAAAGGGATAGATAAAGATAATGACACAGAAGAACTGCGGGTCTATTGTCAGGATACTTGTAATAAAAAAATGTCCTTGTTAAGCATAGCTGTCTATGTTTTAACAATAAGGAATATGTTATTTGGGTATAGGGTGTTCTAAAAAGTTCAAAAATGTTTTATGTGTTTAAAGGGACAGTCTACTTAAAATGCATTTGTTTAAAAATTAGATAACCCTTTATTTCCCATTCCCCAGTTTTGCATAACCAACACTTATATATTAACACACTTTTTCCACTGTGATTACCTTGTATTTAAGCCTCTGCAGACTGCCCCCTTATCTCAGTGCTTTTTACAAACTTGCATTTCAGCCAATTAGTGCTGACTAGTGTATAACTCAACAGGAGTGAGCACAATGTTATCTATATGGTACACATGAACTAGCACTATCTAGCTGTGAAAGGTGATAAAATGCACTAAGATAAGAGGCGGCCTTCAAGGGCTTTGAAATCAGCGTATGAGCCTTCCTAGGTTTAGCTTTCAACAAAGAATACCAAGAGGAACAGAGCAAATTTGATGATAAAAGTAAATTGGAAAGTTGTTCAAAATTGCATGCCCTATATGAATCATGAAAGTTTAATTTTGACTTTATTGTCCTTTTAATTTTAGTTAATATGCTGTCTGGGCAGCTCAAAAGACATATATTGTAAAAAACAAAAAAACAAAACAAAAAAACATCATATATTGAGTGTCTTTTACAACAGAGAATAACGAGGAAAAAAAACAAGTAAATTATAATCAGAAGACTTCAAAAAGTAGGGTATTTGTCATCTTGCTTGTATATAAAATCGCCATGTTTATTAGCTTAAATTTGCATTAATAAATGTACAGATGAACTTAGAAACTAAAGCTGCTAGGATGGATTTTAAGTGATTATTTGTTTAAGTTATATACAAACACATGGAAGAGGTTTCAGCATGACAGAGCCTTTATTTCTATATCTATCCTCTAATATGTACAGTGACTTGAACTTTAAAAATACTAGCCATGAATGATGTTAACATAATGACTGGTTGGCAACAATATATACACGTTGAGTAGAGCAAAAATAGCTTTAGTGCAGACTATTGCCTTTCAGGAATAATTATGTTAAGCTTGCCAGTTTTGGTTATCATTTTGGTGTCGCTAAAGATTAACTTTCTTTTAGAACAATATGCTTTTCAGGAAATCCACCTTTGAATACCTTCTGAAAACAGACCTCATGCAAATAACTGATCAGCTTAATTATGCGCTACACATGAAGATGCGTATAAAAAGCATATAAAGATTCTCCGATTGGAAGAATATTATTAATTCCTAATGGGAAATGGAACATTTTGAGATTATAATATAAAATGTTTAATTCAAAAACAAGCTTTGTGATGTACATGATTTATTTTGCCACCTTTTCCTGTAATTTTATTCAAAAAATTTAGAATTTTCCAATTGTGAGAATCAGAAATGCATTCTCCAAACGTCAAAAGCCTAACTGTGTTACATATCTAATCCTATTTTTTCCAAGCAGCGGTGATAGGATAATGCAAAACAATGTGTAATGCTTGTGGGATACTCCGCTATCCGATCGAACTTGGCCAGTAGTCTTGTTATCCCGGCGTCGAGCCGGAAAGATAGGGAATATCCCAGAGCAGAGAAAGTTTGTAAGAGGAGGTAAGCCGCACTCACCACAGGCAGGACAGTCCTCGGCAGCAACAGGCAGGAAACCAGAGAAAGGCAGTTCAGAGGTAAACCACTAGTATGCTCAGGCAGGCAGGGTTTGCAACAGTAAGGCAGTCCAGAGGTAAACCACTAGGATGGTCAGGCAGGCAGGGTTTGACAACAGTAAGGCAATCCAGAGCAAAATGGGTTAAACAGGCAGAGTGGTTAGACAAGCAGAGTTCAGCAACAGTATATCAATCCAGCAGTTTAAGGGGTAAACAGGCAGAGTGGTCAGTCAAGCAAGGTTCAGCAGCAGTATATCAATCCAGCAATTAAGGGGTAAAACAGGCAGAGTGGTCAGACAAGCAAGGTTCAGCAACAATAGAACAGTCCAGCATAAGAATAAAGAACACCCAGGAGAACAGTAAGTAACACCTATACTTGGGCAGTGATAGGTAGCAAGTGAGTTACTTACATAGGTGCAGAGTTCGCGCTACAGGAGATCCGACCGGCTTCAGAACAGGGAAAGTGAGCATAACAACAGGCGCTGCATCCCTAGCAACGGCTAGAGCGGCGCGTGGCCACACAATGCATATTTAGTTAAAAATACGACAGTGGCAAAACTAATCTTTGCAAGTATCATATTCATATTGGCTCTGCTAAAAAATGGAAAGTGGTTGGGAGTATTCACAGTTGATATATCAATTAATTTTAAAACTACAAAAAAATCTAAAATTAAAGCTTTGTATAATTTTTTTTTTTTAAATGAGCTTTATTATCTAAAACGTTATACATAAGAATAAACAAGACAAATGGTAAACAACTAATATCAGTGGAAGAAGTCTCTGGGATCCGCTGGTAAATAAGATATTTCATTTGTTCATATAGCAAGGAAGGCTCTAATATGTCCTTACTTTGCATTGTAAATCCTTTAAACAAGGTATAAGAGTCTGGATGAGGATTCTTCATCCATAGAAAGATTCATAAGTGTTATATAGATCAGTCCAGCTCACTATTTTTTTGGAACAATATCAATCAAAGTAAAACTTAGACAAAAAGAACTGGGAAGAAAACAACAATTTCAATTGAAATATATCAGTGATGAAGAAATAATCTGATAGTAAAAATTTTACTTTTGTGGCCTGTCTGACTGCAAATGGGAGATAATGCTGGAGAAGAGAGAAGAAAATAAAAGGCAAAAAAAAAGGTGGGGGGGGGGGGAGAGGAGACTTGAAGGGAGGTGGAATTTGCAAATTAAAAAGAGGCGTAATAGAAGTGTATATGTTCTGTAAGTGTTCCACCACACCGTTTGGTGCATATCTTTGATTAGCTGTCCGATGAAAGTTAGCAGAGATGGATGATTTTTATGAATAATAAAGACCTTCTGCCATGCTTTAGAGTCTGTTAGTCTCTTACTCTAATTGCCACCTGTTGAAGGCCTGGAGGGCATTATTACCTTGTGGGGAAAGTAGTTTGTATATAAGTGATATGGTGTGCCTAGATGGGGTATGCATCATGCAAAGTTGTTTGAAATGTGTAAGAGGTCAGAGTAGATCTTTCTTTGTGGGCAGGTATGGATAAAAGAAGAAAACTGTGCACATGGGAACCATGATGAGAAAGGTATAAAATCTACTTCTCTTAGTTCATCAAATGGATACGCTTTCCTTTATGAACAATGCGTTGTATGTTGTTTGCAGATATGTAGTCCTTGGTCCTGTCTTGGTTGTTGTGTGTGCAGGGAAAGATTGGGTTAATAAAATAGGGGGTTAAGGGCGAGAAACGTGTGGATATATTGGTGTCCGTATTAATCAGTTTGTCCCATTGATAGAAGACATCAGACAATAATGGGTAATTTTCAATGGTTTTTGGTCGGTTCTTAGGGAGGAACCAAGAAAGTATCCTCACATTGCTGGGACATAATATATCTCTAATTGTACCCAGGCTTTTTGGGCAAAATTATGGCTCCATCCAATCAGTATCTGTAGGAGAATAGCTATTCTATATTGGTGCAGGTTAGGAATGCTCAAGACTCCTCTTTCTCTCTGAAAGTAGTTTGTTTCTGAATTCTTGATTTAATTTTTTGCCGGATAAATTGTTCATTTATTTTCTACAGTCTGTGAATGAATAGGTTGGGTAGTGGAATTGGTAGTGTCTGCATAATGTAAAGAATTTGAGGCAAAATGTTCATCTTTACTACTACTATTCGTCCTAGCCAAAAAGGGTCTTTTTGCTCCAACTAGAGAGATCTTTGGAGATTTCTGTTTATAATTATGGTAATATTAATGATTAGTGTCTGCAGAAAGGTTTATTCACAATTATTTCATTTTTTGGCTCTGAGCCAATAAAGGACAATTTTGTTTTAGGCGGTCAAAAATATATACTGGGGTAGAGATATTTAACATATCAGATTTGTTTAAATTAAGATGAAAATGAGAATGTTTTCCATATTCATCAATGTCTGATAGAAGAGAGGGTAAAGAACTCTTAACATGTGTGAGTGTTAATAAAATGTCATCAGCATAGAGTGCCAATTTATGTTCTGGATTTTAGATCTTTATGCCTTCATTTTTGGGGCTAGTTCAAATTTTGGCTAATGTTTATATTATTAAGGCAAATAAGATTGGGGAGAAATAATAGCCCTGTTAGGTGCTATTTTTAATTTGAAGTAGGTCCAACGATAAACCGTTAAACTTCACATGTGCAATTGGGTTAGTATATAGTGAAAAAATCCTATTAATACAACTTTGACTGAAGTCCTATCAACCTTCTCGGCATTTGTCAAAACCAAGAGTAGAGGGATATTGTGAGTTCAAGCATGGGAAGTGAGTTGGATAATATGTAAAGTATTATCCCTGGCTTCTCTACCTGGTATGAAGTCTACTTGGTCAGGAGAGACCAGTTGGGATAGAAATGTATTTATACAATCTTTTAACATCTTTGTTTAGGAGTGAGATTGGCCTAAAGTTTTAGGGTTTTGTGGAGGGTTTACGGGTTTTGGCAGCATGGCGATGGGTAATTCAAGCATTGACGAGGGAAACCCTCCACTGTATTGCAGGGAGATGAAGTCCTGAGATAAATAGGGGGCAAGTATATGAGAAAAAACGTAATATTATATTCTAAAGCCGTCTAGACCAGGACTCTTGCCAGTCTGCAGATTTTTTTTTTTTAAACAAATTTTTTTATTGAGATTTGTTAGCATAAACAATAACAAAACATTGCGTGCCAATGTACAATAGGAGCAAATGTAAAAAGAGACAGTACATTCAAGGTGGTTTAAGAAATATATATACGTATGTATGATCTAGTGACCGGTACACAAGCCTCCACTGCATAAGTTAAAAATTTTCTACCGTATAATGGGAAATTGCAGGTAAGCGGAGATAGCTCTTAGAATAGTAGTCAAGATAAGATCCTAGAAGGAACCATCACATTAAGTGCTCTTACATTAGGGATGTAAACAGACAATTTAGTTAGAAATCTTGTTTTAAGTAGAATTACTTAATCTCAAGTCTTAAATGGTACAGATTGCCGCTCGAGAGCCGCTAATAAGAATATCTCTGCAACTAATAAAATCTGTCATAAAACAAATAAATAGGAAACCTAGAAATTGCTTTTATGAAAAGTTAATAGTGAACCCCCTACTACCTGTTATGAGGTGGAAGGCAAATGAGGACTTATGGGCCCTATCCCTTGTAAGGGAGATAAACCCAGTATCTACTATGGAATAGTGAGCATTTGTATGGGTTGGTGCTTTTGAGATGACATTGTACTACTATGGAATATTGAGTCCACATCATAGTATGAGAGCAATACAAAATGTATTCTTCTATAGGAAGTACCAATGGTTAAAATGCTTAAGTTGGGCGTATTAAAAGGTAGGCCCGGGTAAGGCTTACATTTATATATAAAGCAGATAAGAACATTTTATATATAGATAGGATGTCCTAAGTAAGGGGATTCTAGACGTTAATGGGAGTAGTTGCTGAGAGAGGGAAAGAAGAGTATGAGTACCATTTTTGTTAGAATGATATATAGAATAAAACAGCGGACAAAATCCGCTCATATAAAGGTTGGATACTGCCTGCTTTCAATGGATGGTGAGTGGTGATGGAGGAGTTTAATAGATGCTGGAGGAGTATGTATGTCCTCTGGAAGGGAGTATAGAATATGGGAAGGTAGGGCAGACTATTAAGCTATGTGTTGGGGAAGAGAATTACTGCAGATGGATGTGTAATTTCAGTTAAACAGGGACCATAAAGTTAAAGGCCTCTATAGGGGTCAATTATGATATAAATGAACTTATGTAAGATATGTAAAATATATGTAAAGTCTACCATTAGGAGCAGAGGTTAGTAAGCATGGAATAGATTGCTGTTAGAGGTAGTGTCTGCTCATTACTGAGGTTACTGGGAAGTGTCCTAAATGGGTATAGGCTACTGGGAGACATAGTTGAATTTACAGGTCATGCAACTTAGAGCCACATGGGAGAGCTGGGTGTGAGGACCTCACAAAGTAAAATGGTTGTGGTAAAACTAATGAGCATGCAAACATTTGTCACTCAAGTACATAACTATATACAGGAGATGGAGATCATTAAGGTTAGAGATGTAAAACAAAGTATAGAGGCGCCAATGGTGCAGATCAATGGTGGTTGAGACCACAACAATACCGCAATATACACAGGATACTCACATGTGGTAAAGGCAATCAATTATGCCCATAGAGACCGGCTGGATTTCACAGCAATCCAGCTCGCTGTTCCAAGGTAGAATAACGGAAGGGTGGGTATCAGAGTGTTATTACTCTAAAGTAGCATAGCAAAAAGAAGTATCATACATACACTAGGAGTGGATTTGGTAAAAAAGTAATTTATTAAAAAATAATAAAAAGTAGTACTACTCATCTCAGTGTTAAAAAAGTATATTATACATAAGGAATACATGGCAACGCGTTTCTCAGATATTCTGTTTCCTCAGGATGTTTTTACACAATTGTTAACCTCCTTTATAGGGCTATGCTACTGGGAACTACACCCACAAACCCACCCCAACAATCTGTCAGATTTCAAACCAATCAAGGCCATCATTTGCACTGACGCCGCCCCTGTTACAATATAATACATAATTCTCTATGTAATGCCTCTAGTATCTCTCAATAAATAAATAAACTAAATGTTTCTAGATTGGTGTTTTTATATATTGATATTTTTGCAGGGACCCAACATTTTTATAATAGTCATTTTGCAATCTAAGGTATTGTAATTCCTATACTCTCATTGGGTAACTAGGCCAATCAATCATTCTGTAGTTGGATAGCTCACAAAATGTCACTTGCTAATACGTTCTATATGGCCTGTCAGTCAAAATGGGATTTTCACCGCTAAATCTCCTGCTGTCATTCTAACTACACTATCAACGGACTGCATACATTCTATCAGAGATACTGACTGGTGGCGCGCCTCCGTTACCAATGCGCAACGCTATGTGCCGTGATTGACAAGGTTAGTACTAAAAAACACATTCATTTGAGGTCTAATAGGGACTCTGTAAAATAGGTAGAGACCATAACAAGGGAATCTATAGACCACGTTTCCAAATGATCTAAGATAAGTTAAAGGCTCTTAGCTAGGACTTGGGTGAAAACAGAGCAAACATTGCTAATGCAGTAAGTAAAACACTTGCTAGGAGCAATTGATAAAATTCAATACAAATAATATCTTTATGTGCCCATATCCTTGACCCTCCTCATGCATTTCTAATGTGCTTAGTTGAAAGAAAATAAATAAAATAACTAGCAATAGACTAAGGGGACCATTAGGAAAAGTCCTCAACCATGTAGATATACTTTAGGGTCCATATATGTAAAGGGAGAAGTCTCCCTGAATCAGATTAGTTCCTTTTCTAACCCAAATATTAGAGGTATAGGAGCGCCCAAAGGCTGAAGTATTTACACAGGTTAATCGGATTAAGTAATTCCTTATAGTCACCTAATGGATATATTTATATATATATATATATATCAACAACGTCCTAATGACTATAACTTAAATAAACCAATTGTCATCAACTGGACATATGGACCAGAATGGTGGGACTAATATATGGTTAAAAAATATATATTATGGGGGGCGTGTCCGAATGGCGTACCTAATCAGTCGCATTTACTGTCAGCTCTGTCAGATCCCCTCTTTAATACGCTGAGTTAGAGTCTTTAACAGCAGATTTTGAAACAAGCTATTGTTGCCTGATATAAGGTGACCTATGACCTAATCCTCCCTTTGCTGTATTCATGAAACGGAGACACCAGTCGGAAGTCTAATACTGAGGCGGCGGCCTACATACAGGTTGTAACACCCCCCGGCCCCTCCGGGTTACCAAGTACTGGCAGTGGAGAGACTGCCTTACTGATCTTTCAAGCAACCATCACATGTTTTACAAGGCTCACAACATGAATGATTTTGATGCCACAAGCTACCGGGTAACAGACTATCCTAAAATGGCGGCTGCATGGGAGATGGAACTGGAGCAGGAACTTAATCTGCGCTTCGCTAAGCTGGATAGCCTACTTGACAAGATATCCCACAACTCATTTTACCAAGTCAACACAGAGAATACCGACCACAGACTCTCACATGCTGATACATCAGACCCGTTCTCCACAGCGACCGGAAATAAAAATGGCGACCAGAAGGGAACAATATTAAAGACGAGACCTTTACTGCCAACTGCCCTGCCAAAGCACGGGGAAGACCGAGTAACTGCCAAACGCCCCTCGAGAGACTGATCACCTTCCCTATAGCAGAAGGGAAGCACTGGCTAGCTCTCAGATGGGGCTGATGGACATTAGAGTAGCTAGAAGCAAATCGCATACCACATGGCTACCAGATCAGCCCGCATGGCTCATACCTGCTTGCGGGGAATCAGACGGGTCTAGACCTTGAAGAGAGGAAGGATTCAGACGGAGACTCTGAGTTGCATCACGGCGGCGCCCGTTCGTCGCCGGAACCAGCAGGGCTGCTTGTAAGGCCGGAGGGTGTTGACAGTGCATCGGGCTGTCGCTCCGCGACTTTACATACAGAGTAAGCCGGGGTGAGGGGAGAGGCTCTGAAATGGAGACAGCCGCTAAAGCCTGGGGACTGAGCTACCATCGAGTGCAATCAATGTTAACACCATGTGAACATGAGATCGCTACACCAAATAACATTATAGATGGTTTATCAGCCGAAACCACACAGAGCTCATGCCTTGATACAGGATGAATGGATCTCAGGTCTGAAATATCTCTAGTTAGATATCATCATAAAAACATAGCATATCCATATGTAAGGTTAGCTCAATACATGTCTCACGCAGTTAATACAGTTTTACTATGATAAGTGTATTTTGCATAATGTACCCCAAAAGTTTCCCCTCTTGTAGTCGCACCCCTCAAATTCTGGAAATACATGAGCAAAGTTAGTGTTGGTAAAAGTTTGACCCTGAATCTTCATATTTGGTAGCAACTCCCCTTTAATAATAATTATGTTTGTACTTTCATATTTATATTTTGCTAGAAACTACTTTATTCTAGGTAACTAGAGACGCAAAAAAACTGTACTTGGTATTGGCTCATACATCTCCATAACAGTAACCGGTAGCTATGTAAATAAAATGTTGACCTTTCTTCAAGATGTCATTTTTCTAAATCATCATATGACTAGTCAATGGGCTTATAAAGAAAAAAAAAAAAAGAGGGTTGTTGTTGCTAATGGACAAGGATGTGATGTGGATAACTGATAGCTTATCATCCACTCTGCAATGTGTTTACATCGCATCCTTTCAATATATGCAATTTGTATATATGTTTATATTTGGTTCATAAGTTTATAGGGCTGCACTATTTTGATAACCAATGGACCGGATCACATGGACTTTGGGAAATACTATCTATCACTCACTATATGTTTACCGGTTATATGACATATTTGTAGTACTGTCAAAGATCAGATGCTTGCAGATACCATGTAATGAGAACTGATAGCTTATCATTTACTTTTATACTTGGTTCATAAGTTAACAGGGCTGTACTATTTTGATAACCAATGGACCTGATCACATGGACTTTGAGAAATATTATTCTATCACCCACCATATGTTTACTGGTTATATGACATATTTGTATTACCATCAATGGTTCGCTGCTTACAGATATCATGTAATGTGCACTTTGACTCCTTACAATAAAGCTCTTTTGAAAAAAATAAAAAATAAAAATATATATTCTTGGAGAACTAATCTCCTATATAAAACAGATACAGTTAAAATGAAAAAAATCCACAATAGAATTAAATATAACAACAGTTATATGCAAAAAGATATAATCCTAAACAAAATACAATATGTAGTCAAGAAGATACGGTCTGACTAGGATACAATATAGTCCAGATTGGATCATTAAAAAGTACTAGCCCATATACGATACGATGTTTGGATAGGAATATGATTACACCTTCTAACAGGGTGGAGAATGTTAAATGAAACAAGATATATTAAAAGTATTACTAAGGATGCCTAAGGAAACAGATAATTTGTAACCATAATATAACAATGTCCCAAACCAAACGTTGCGTGAGGAAGGGGAATTGAGTAAACATACAATAATAATTGTAAGATCTGGAGACTGTTAGATCACTAGAACACACTAATGAAGAAATTGGAGGGTATATAATGAATGGTGTGAAAAAAACCGTGGTACATGTTAGATACAAAAAATACAACAATACAAAATGATGCCAAATAGTGAAATGTAAATATACAGTGGGGAAAAAAATATTTAGTCAGCCACCAATTGTGCAAGTTCTCCCACTTAAGAAGATGAGAGAGGCCTGTAATTTTCATCATAGGTATACCTCAACTATGAGAGACAAAAATGTGGAAACAAATCCAGACAATCACATTGTCTGATTTGGAAAGAATTTATTTGCAAATTATGGTGGAAAATAAGTATTTGGTCACCTACAAACAAGCAAGATTTCTGGCTCTCACATACCTGTATCTTCTTCTTTAAGAGGCTCCTCTGTCCTCCACTCATTACCTGTATTAATGGCACCTGTTTGAACTTGTTATCAGTATAAAAGACACCTGTCCACAACCTCAAACAGTCACACTCCAAACTCCACTATGGTGAAGACCAAAGAGCTGTCGAAGGACAGCAGAAACAAAATTGTAGCCCTGCACCAGGCTGGGAAGAATCTGCAATAGGCAAGCAGCTTGGTGTGAAGAAATCAACTGTGGTAGCAATAATTAGAAAATGGAAGACATACAAGACCACTGATAATCTCCATCGATCTGGGGCTCCACGCAAGATCTCACCCCATGGGGTCAAAATGATTACAAGAACGGTAAGCAAATATCACAGAACCACATGGGGGGACCTAGTGAATGACCTAAAGAGAGCTGGACCAACGTAACAGAGGCTACCATCAGTAACACACTACGCTGCCAGAGACTCAGATCCTGCAGTGCCAGACGTGTCCCCCTGCTTAAGCCAGTACATGTCCGGGCCCGTCTGAAGTATGCTAGAGAGCATTTGGATGATCCAGAAGCGGATTGGGAGAATGTCATATGGTCAGATGAAACCAAAGTAGAACTGTTTGGTAGAAACGCAACTTGTCATGTTTGGAGGAGAGAGAACACCATACCTACTGTAAAGCATGGGGGTGGCAACATCATGCTTTGGGGCTGTTTCTCTGCAAAGGGAACAGGACAACTGATCCGTGTACATGAAAGAATGAATGGGGCCATGTATCGTGAGATTTTGAGTGCAAACCTCCTTCCATCAGCAAGGGCATTGAAGATGAAATGTGGCTGGGTCTTTCAGCATGACAATGATCCCAAACACACCGCCCGGGCAATGAAGGAGTGGCTTTGTAAGAAGCATTTCAAGGTCCTGGAGTTGCCTAGCCAGTCTCCAGATCTCAACCCCATAGAAAACCTTTGGAGGAAGTTGAAAGTCCGTGTTGCCCAGCGACAGCCCCAAAACATCACTGCTCTAGAGGAGATCTGCATGCAGGATTGGGCCAACATACCAGCAACAGTGTGTGACAACCTTGTGAAGACTTACAGAAAACGTTTGACCTCTGTCATTGCCAACAAAGGATATATAACAAAGTATTGAGATGAACTTTTGATATTGACCAAATACTTATTTTCCACCAGTAATTTTCAAATAAATTCTTTCCAAATCAGACAATGTGATTGTCTGGATTTGTTTCCACATTTTGTCTCTCATAGTTGAGGTATACCTATGATGAAAATTACAGGCCTCTCTCATCTTCTTAAGTGGGAGAACTTGCACAATTGGTGGCTGACTAAATACTTTTTTTCCCCACTGTATATAGATGTTAAAAGCTCATAAAATTAGCGACGTTAAATGCTGTAATGTAAGAAATAGCTGTGATTTAAAAAATATCAACGTAGCAACGTAGCAAACTTTTTTTCACTGTTATTTTGGCAGAGTTTTAGAATCCTATTTATAGATCACTTGGTATACACACACCACCTGGTACACATCCTTAAGACATATTTTTGTTTTTAAATATGGATCCATATATATTTTAGGAGTTTTTTTTTCAGAATTTTTACTATTTATCATTATATATTATCTATATTTTTTTTATATATTTATGTTCTCTTCCCCTTTTGCGTTTTATGTTATTTTTAGGAATATTATAAATATATATATTTTTTTTTTAAATATTTTTATTGGGATTCAAAACAGAGCAGGCAAACATTACATAGCCATAAAGTCTGTACAAATAAACAGTTTCCAGATACATGACTTGAATAATCAAAACACAATCAACAAAATACATGTATATGGCCATATTCAACAATGTTAATGGACAAAGAGCTTGCCACTCAAACAATATGCCCTCTAATTAGCAGCTGAGGCCACTCTTGGACCTCTTAGTTCTAATGGAAACGTGAAGGTACAGAGGGCAGCCATGAACAAAATGAGACCACTTTTGGATCTCAAATGGTTAATCCCATTTTTTCTTATTTTTTTTGTATTCAACTCTGTAATATAGAACACATATGATCGATGTATATCATGTTAAATAGAAATAAAACAAAACAATATACTGTTATGGTACCATTGGAGAGCTATCATGGTTAAGCCTAAATACATATGGGATTGTAGGAGGTCAGGAAGCTTGTTAGTAAAAACAATGGGGTGATGAACTTGATACCTTAAGATTAATAATTATAACTTCCAAAGGAAGTGAATGCTTTGGAATATAACTCTTAGCGCATGCACCAGTTATATAACTTCATCACCACTGTTCGCTGAAAAAGATATAGAGATTCATAGCGGCTTAGTTAGAATGTACATGGGATTACAAGTTAAATGCAGACATGAGGATTTAAATAGTAATTGACGCTACCTGAAAGGTGTTTAATTTTCAAACTTCCATCCTAGATGGACAACTATCATAGTAATATAGTTAAGCAGCCTTGGGCTATAGAGATAAGGTCATATATTCTTGAGAGGTGTATAGATACACAAGTATGCTACCTCAGTGCCTAGCTTGTTTGATAAAGAACAAGAACATAAATTTCCCTATGATCACTGTAAAGTAAATGTCTGAGCTAAACGTAACTTAGCGAGTATATATTAGATTATTTTATCTTTTTTGTAGCTATATTTATATAGTAAGAAATGATATCTGTGTACGCTTCCTCTGATTAGAACCCCTTAAAGAGCTTTAGTATCAGTTTGAATTTTTACGTCAAATTATGCATGACAGAAAGGACCTATCTAGTATTATATTGTGAACACCTGTAGTTAAGAACATGCTTTAAAAAGATAAAAGTATTAATTTACCCTGTCTCAGCCGCTGACAGGGCAATCTAGAGAACTAAATAAAGATACAGGTGATAAAGCACTGTCTTATTAGAAATGACCACACTGTAGTTGTACTGTGAGTACTAAGTCAGGCGTAATAGTATAGCATAACCGATAAGTATTACAAAATATGACAGCATTATTTTACTATTGATTTTAAAACTACATACCTATAACTCTGCATGTGAAATCCTCATACTACTACTTCCTATTTAAAGATTACATACTTCTAGAGTTATATGGGAGGAAAGGAGAAAAAGAATAACATGGAAGCAGAATAAGTAGAAAATAACATACAGACACAGTATATAATTAACCTTATGTGAATTTGCAGTCTCGTTAATCTCAGAAAAGTATTCAAGAGCAGGTAGAGCTGATACATAGAATATGGCTAATGTTGTAGGGTATCTGATGTACACTTTAAGTTCGCAGGGCTAGAAGAGTGGAAGTACAAAATAAAAGTCTCAGGCATTATTGTGAGTCTCAATAATTTCGTTGGCTAAACTAGTAGCGGGTACATATCTTTAACATTCTTATAAGCTGACAATGGGTAAATATTAAGTAACTAATCATCTTGGAGTGCACTAACAAATCCTCTTTTTGGATATTTAGATATAGTCTCATGTTGAAAAAGTGAATATGTGAACTTCAGGTTGCCATTGTAAGAAGATGTCCGTTATTTCCACTGTATCCAAGACAAACTCTTAATGTTTCATGAAAAAGGCATATATTTATAAACTCTGTAAAACGTTGCTTTAGCTGCTATAACCAGCTAACCTCTGATAAAAGCAGTGAGAGTATGAATAGGTATTAGTAAGTACAAAGAGTTAGGCAGTTGTAGTCCAGGCTTTGTCCCCAACCATAGGGTAGAAAGTCCATATGAATTTTAAATACTCAAATAGGTAGGAAACTATGAAGAGCTCACTGCTCACCTCGGTAAGCCAGCGTATGTTGACAGCTAACCAATACCAGACCTCAGCTCAGCGACATAGGGCTTAGGGCATATGGGACCACAGTAAAGGTCTGAGTAGACTTGCCTACATATCTGGAAGTGTCCCCTCGTGATAAACGCCCGTAAACTGAAGTCTCTCATGCGGCCATAATTATAACAGGACAAGATCACGGTTAAGTTGACAACCGCTCCAGGCCCTTCCGCCTTCACTGTTAGATTGGCGATCTGCAGAGTCAGAATGTGCGGGAACGGGATGTATGTCTAACCCTCTGTTTCCCCTGAGCCGGTCGACTAGAAATCATCCTAGGGGCTGAATAGAAAACGGCACAAGCTTGAGTTGGTGTGATGAAATTTGTCTTATGAGTTTCCACACGGTCCCCAGTATCAGTAAGCACCAGCTCTCTCTCCTTATGATGCCCATCTATAGGTGATGTCTCGGCCTGCTTTCTAACTGAGAGGTTGCTTTCTTTGGCAGACTCCAGCGTAGATGGTGCAGCGCTTGCGGCGTCCATATTGTTCTGTTGAATTTTATCGTCACTATTTCCCCATGCTGCAGCTATTGCGCTCTTGAGCTGTATGAAGTGTTCATCTAAAATACTAGTGATCTGTTCCAACAAAATAGCTTCCTCGGGATCCATCTTATATTTATAGCAAGTAAATCCCCACTGAATGTGTATAGAATCAGTACTCTCTAGGTACCTTCTGGAAAAGCATTAGAACAGCCTAATCCTGACTGTATTTACCCGCGGTCAGGCGGGGGGGGGGGGGGAGATCCGTTGTTAGTCTGCCGCCAAGGGCCTCAGCAGTCCAGTTCAGGAGACAGCAGTCATAGAAACATCAAACAAAGTGTCAACGATATCCTCAGATTCCACAGCATAGATATACAATATTTTTATAACAAGATGGTCTGGTGTTGTATAGACAATCGGCAGATTATCTATCTCATGCCAGGAGCTCCTGAAAGTGCGACCATACATGGCCGTCACCTAAACACGCCCCCCTATTATAAATATTTTAATGTATTGATAACCTCATGCAACCTTTTTTCAATTTTATATATTTTTATACATTTATCATGTAGTAAAGTATATAAGTGTAAATCCTGGAGGATATTTAGCCTAAAATTCTTATAATTTATTTGGACAGATTCCAATTTAACTATCCAGCATTGAATTAATTTCAAGATCAGTAACTACTAACTGTTAGGTAAATATTAATTCTAATCCCTTATTAGTTTTATATATATATATATATATATATATATAAAAACGATGGAACCTATACATTTTTCCTTTCCTCTATCGGTTCCCATAGTGACAACTAATTTCCACATATGCTCTTAAACAATATGGCTTCCGTCCGCCATAGTAAGGTCCCACCGGAAGTGACATAAATACCGGATATGACATCAATATTGATAACCGGAAGTGACGTCATATGTAGCCGCGAGATCGGCTGATTCTGAATTGTTTGGCGCCAAACAGAGGTGGGCTATTCAGATGGGTTATTTACTCTTTAAATAGTACCATTTAAACTAGCCTCATTGTGTCTTGAGAAAGACCCTTTTATAGGGCTGAAACGCTATTCTTAACAGGATTTGTGAGGCTATTTATCATTCCAGGATCATTTGTTTGGGTGAGTCGAATACCGATAGAACCCACCCCACAAAGGCAATTTGTATATAATTTTGTTTCTTTCCTTTACATTAAGGTTTCATTCAGTATACATATTTCAAGTGTATATGGATATAGGATTTATTTAAGATTTATACCAGAACATCATCGCATTTACTTTCATATGGAATTTTCCTTTGAACTTTATTTGGACTTTTATTTGGACTTCTTAATTCAATTCAGATTACATTTTAAATTAGCTGTGTGCCGGCACCTACTACTTAGTTGGCTAGACGCCACATTGTTATATTGGTCTAACTGTTGTTAGAAATAACAAAATTATATAACAAAATGATATTGTGTTATTGATATAACCATACCAATTTGTTTGTTGACTGGTATTGCACTTATTTTATTATATATACAGTCTTTATCCTTTTTATACAGCATTGTACCATATTTCACACTTTTATATTTCACATCACAGCACTACATTGATATTTTTTACATCACAGCTATTTCTTACATTACAGCATTTAACGTTGCTAATTTTATGAGCTTTTAACATCAATATATTTTTGCATTTCACTATTTGGCATAATTTTGTATTGTTGTATTTTTTATATCTAACACGTATATACCACAGTTTTTTCACACCATTCATTATATACCCTCCAATTTTTTCATTAGTGTGTTCTAGTGATCTAACAGTCTCTAGATTTTACAATTATTATTGTAGTTTTACTCAATTTCCCTTCCTCACGCAACGTTTGGTTTGGGACATTGTTATATTAGGGTTACAAATTGTCTGTTTCCTTAGCCATCCTTAGTAATACTTTTAATATATCTTGTTTCATTTAACATTCCCCACTCTGTTAGAAGGTGTAATCATATTCCTATCCAAACATCGTATCGGATATGGGCTAGTACTTTTTTTTTTCCATGTAATTTTTATTAAGGTTACTTGTTACAAACGTTGGGGTATCATTCACGATAATAGACAGTGTAAATACAGATTCAACATGTAATGGGCAAAGATAGCAATTTCCTCATTTTTATATTGATATATACCTCCTCTGAAAATAGTAGGCCACTCTTGGACCATGGTAAAATATAAATATTCGATGGAGGTAAGTAAATTGGGTCTATAGCCACTTTTGGGCTTAGTATAGTATATAACAGTAAATATAAATATCAACAATCATTATGAAATTAGTTTCAACCATCATGAGGAACATATCATTCTCCTGGAAACATATGTGGCACGCTCATGAACGAATCCTTATCATTTAAAGAAAAACAATTGAACAAACATCTGCGTATATGTAATAGTACAATATTGTTGAGATCACTAAAAGGAGATAATGCTGATGAGTTAATTAAATGGTTGTCATGTAAAGAGAAAATAAATGTTGCTATGGGATTCATTTTCCTTTGCCTACGAAGTAGGCTCAATGGTGTCATGGGGGGGGGGGGGATACGGGTGTGAAACCAAAGGGGTGAGACTGAAAGGAAAATAAAGAAATATAAGTTTAAGACCGGATTGGTACGGGAATATATCACCACTGGACCCATATGGTAAAAGGACTAATGCTGTATCTCCCCTCTGGGGTTGTTGTCACCACTGGACAGAGACGGGTAAGGAGTAGTGGATATGACCCGCTCACACATGTAGAGCGGGAAAGGGTGAGGGGAGATACAGTCGGCGGGGAGATATTATGGGAGCTGACAACCCTATAAACCTGAAACCATGGGATATTATATTAAACATAATTATTATTAGATAGGTAACCCATGCATTCTCTGCCAAATCTCTTTTCTTGTATATGTGGACACATTTTTCAGAGTAATGGGGGTGTTATCAATTTTCCCTAGAGTGGAATCAAAAGATAGACTAGAGAGAAGATATGCCTCATGTTAAAGTAATGGTCACTCTTGGACCTCTGATATTATTGCAGAGTGGCTTGAGGCTAAAATAGGGATTATGCAACAAATGAAGTAGTATAAAAGGGGAGTTTCTATGGGATGTATTTTCCTATGCTTACAATGTAAGCCCAGTGGAGTGGGGTGGGGGGGAATTGTGAATATACTTGGGAGAGAAAGTTAGCAAAACATTCAGCCAAGGCAAGAAAAAATCTCAATAAATGTTATTGTGTCATACTACCAACTGTGCTTCCTAATTGTTATTTGTACCGTAGAAGCTCATCTGCTTCTTGTCAGTGCCTCCCACCTTGTAATCTGTAGTGGAACTATCCGCACTGTGAGACTGGATTAAACACCAATATATTGGTGGGTGTTCATACAAAATATTCATACTAAAGAATATTAAAATGTGAAGTAAGGTTTCCCTCTTCCCGTTGGCATCTAACCATATGGAAGGCCGATGTATGTGTAAAAGTGTGATGTAGCCATATCATATTATAACGTCCCCATTTCTATGGAAAGAAACCTTAACACCCAGGTACAGGCCCTATACCCAGGCATCAGGTAAAGTGAAGATGTGAGTTGTCGGAGCTTGGAAAAAAGATAGGGACCAGTATTTAACTTTAAATTAGGTGTGGTATCAAGTAGGTTGCACATTTTCTATCCCTCAATCCTGTAGGACATCATTGAAATCAACAACATATGGTCAAGTAATAGAACAATGCTCTCTTCTGCATCTATATAGCACATTATACAACACTAGTTAATTAGGCGCAATGGTCTGTTAATGTGATGATATAGGTGACAGATAGTATTTGGTGAATAGTATAGGGGGTTTATGTATAATAGCGTACATGTAAACATGTATTAATTCAGAGTTAGGATTCAGCCCTATCAACTATGGAATACACCAGATTAGCTAGTTTACAGGTCAGGAAGCAATTGTAGTTAGATTACCCTTGTTGAATTGAAATAATATCCTGTCAGCCGATTTTGTAGATATAGTAGTTGTATAGAACAGTTAGTAAATGATCTAAGGGCTTGTCTAATATATCATAGTAGGGGTCTAGTGAAGCAAATGACATCTGAGCTGTTGAAATTTGATACTGAAACATAGTTTCAGCTGAACCGTACTTTAAGATTTAAGACAATATTATCAGCACAAAACAGAGAACAGTGATCAAACCATGGGGGGGCATCTTTTAACATGAAAACAGCTCCCAGCTGTAATCCTATGTAGACATGTTCAAAGTCAAACAATTGTATATGTATTTTATAGAACCAAATATTCTACCTAAAGTATCGTGAGTTAAAGCTAAACTGAAAAACAAAATTATATTGTGAAACCAATAACCAAATGAGAAAATAATGTACTATACACTTAAGGGTCTAAGTACTGCATAAAAAAGGGCAGTTGAAATAAAAATAAGGACTGCTTATAAAAACAATTTTTCAAGCTAACATGAACTGTACTTACTATGTGCAGAATGAAGAATAGGTCATGTATGTCTGACTTTAGAAAGATACAGTGTTCATGCTGATTTAGGTTTAGAATTCACCTAACTATGGGGAAAAACATATTTAGGCTTATACAATCTAAATATGGCTGACTTAGAGACACAGTACATCTAGTCGCGCAGCAAAGGACAGAGGAGATAAGCTTATATGAGATAACATGAGTAAATATAAAAAAGAAAATCTACATTAAGTACAGCGTTTGCATATATTAACGTCAAAAGAAAAGAAAAAAACATGTAACATATAATCAGTCTTTCACTGCCTTGTTAGTAAACCCTTTAGATCCGGCTATCGGCCTTAAAGCAATTTGGGGAATTGGAGGGTAAGGTAAGCTCTGCAGCTCAGTTCATGTCCCATTCTTCAAGCAGGGCCTGGAGATATTGTCCATTATAATAGGATTAGCTAACCTATCCCTCTTCGGGTAATAGTAGGAGTGGGAGGAATAATGAAAGGGGGAGAGCCCTTAGAGTAAAAATGAAGCCGTACAGTGGCCATGAAACAGTCTCTCCAATCCGCCGTTAGGGCAAATGCTGACAATCTCAGGAGCGGTTGGGTCCAGGACTATCTCACCGTCACAAGGATTTTGGGGAATGTATGAATCCGCCTTTCGAGCGTGGATGGAACGATGGAGTGGGCCTCCATGTGACTCAGGTTTCGATGGCCCCAAACCACCGCTGCCGCGATACGATAACTGGCAGTTTCTAGGGTAGGTCTCCAGGGCAGCATCAGATAGGCAAACAAATGCCGTCTTCTTCTGCATCGGTCTTGCGAGTGCTAGATCATGGTCCTCCTCTCGTATCTCCCCGCACATATCTTCTCTGTTAGCTGTTTTTAACCCTTCAGCCTCTACCGGGTTTATCCAGTTAACATCTTTAGAAACTAGGTTCCGCTCTAGGGTCACATCTCCTTGTTTCTGTGAGGAGCTGATTAGGAAGGTAGTAATATCTTCTGATCTATCCAGATCTATCGGGAGACCACCTTGATCATTTGGGGTAAGCAGATAGCCCGTAGGATGCTTAGGGCGGGTGTATGTAAATTCAGTGCCCCTTGTTGTCTCCGGAAGTATGGCGTGTTTATTGCGGGTGATCCGGGGTAGGGAGTCCAATTCTCTGAGGAGTGATTTCCTCTAACTTCGCACAGAGTGTAATCAGTATAGTAGAAATATCTTCCATGGTGAGGATTCAACTGTAAGATCCCGGATCAGCAATGACTCAGATGGCTATTTTTGTTGTGTTGATGCGGGTGAATCCAGTAATCTAGGCCTCCAAAACGGCCATGCGATCCCATCCAGGGGTATAAAGTTAGAATGCTAGCAAATTACATGTTCTAGACTACAACCCGGTATCAACAACCTATATTGCCATAGATATTTTATAGATGGTTTATAAGTATTGTTCAATTTTAGCCATTAATCTATAAAAAAAAGCCCTGAAAAGTCAGGAGCTCTCATGGTGCACGTCCTGCTGCTTTGGCTGTTGGTCCTGCCCCCCTGGGCTAGTTCTTTTTAATGATCCAATCTGCACTATATTGTATCCTAGTCAGACCGTATCTTCTTGACTACATATTGTATTTTGTTTAGGATTATATCTTTTTGCATATAACTGTTGTTATATTTAATTCTATTGTGGATTTTTTTCATTTTAACTGTATCTGTTTTATATAGGAGATTAGTTCTCCAAGAATAAATATATATTTTTTAACTATATATTGGTCCACCATTCTGGGTCCATTCGTCCACTTGATGACAATTGGTTTATTTAAGTTATAGCCATTAGGACGTTGTTGAATATATATATATATATATACCTACATTAGGTGACTATAAGGAATTACTTAATCCTATTTAACCTGTGTAATACTTCAGCCTTTGGTTCCTATACCTCTAATATTTGCCATTACTCTAAGATTCTGTTAGGGAGTCTTTTATAGTGCAGCTTGTATTCTATCTAGGCTCCGGTTACTAAACACAATTTTACCATTATAGATTTTCTTTTCTAACCCACTCCTATCCGGCATTCAGATTGCTTGTCACGATCAGCACTTCAGATAATCCGTATGATGCAGTAGGGCTTTTGCGACAGCAACCCGTGCAGAACATTGAATTTGAAGATCAGTGACAGTCCTGCTATCCAGATTTCTCTCTCCTGCTCCGCATGTTCCTCAAGTGAAGAGTGAGAGTTTACTGATATTCGCTCACGGGAGTTGGCCGCACCTCTCCGAGACGTGAGCAGAGGTAAGGAATTCAGTCTGCACATTTTTAATAGTTTCCATAACTTATTCTGTAACGATCTGGGAATCAAGGAATCCTGAGTCTTCAGGGGCCAGTCTTGGAAACTTGATTTGATTTAAATAATCGAGGGATTTGTTTGAATGTGTGGTTTGTTGTGTATGTTGCTGATAAGGGTGAGAGGGACCTTTTTAAGTTGTATAATGAAGCATATTATTTACAAAAGACGTCAGCTATTTTAACACTGTCTATGCTAGTCTGCCCTTCTGAGTCATGTAGGGAATGAACATATGATTTTCGATGTTTTCTTCGTAGATGTTTTTTAGATATTTTTTAAGTAGACCTGCTTTGTTTCCAGTCATATAAAACTGTTTTCTTGTGAAAAATGCTTTCTGATATTGCTCAATTTGTAAGTGTTACTGTAATGTTATCATTGCTTTTATTAGAGATTCTGTTAGATTTTGGCCCATTGGATAGATTTTATGTTGGGAGTTATAGTATGCTCTTTGAACTAGCTCTTTTTTGGACATAAGTTTAATAAGCTCACCTCTCATTATGCACTTATGTGCTTCCCAAATGGTTGTAGGTGATAAGTGGTGTAAGGATTTTTCAAGATCTTGTTTAAGTATTGTATCATCTAGAAGTAAAACATCAAGTTTACCTTGAAATGGGATTATAGTCGTCTCTGGCCAATGGAGGGAGCATAAAATTGGTGCATGGTCTGACCAAACAATTGCGAGGATATCGATGTTTTTTTACTAAAGTGAAGCCTAACTGGTCAATGAAAAAGTAATCAATTCTAGAGTATAGTCTATGGGAGTGTGAGTAGAAGGTGAATTCCTCTGTGGGGAGGAAGATGTGCCATGTATCATGGGTACGTAAGTTTTGCAATTAAGCACGGACAATTTTGAGAGTTTTTTGGGGAATACTAGAGGTTCTCCCTGAGGTATGAACCTCTGGGTCCATCAGAGTATTTAAATCCCCTCATATTATAAAAATGCCTTTCAAGCATTGAAGGATATAATTAGCTAGTTTCTTAATGAAGACGTGTTCTCTTGGTTAGGAAAATGTGTTTATGAGAGTGATTGGTCTATATAGTAAGCCTGTGAGAATGAGAAATCTACCGTCTGTTCCTTTGTCTACACCATTGTTTTTTTTTGTGGGCCTGAGGAGAAATAAAATTCAGGAGATAGTTTGTTGTACCACTTTGGTTCCTTTTCTTTTTTGGAAATATGTTTCCTGTAAGAAGATTATGGGTTAGATTCAACAAGCAGCAGATGCTGCAATCTACCCCCATAGTTTAAGGTTCCCCTGAAACATAAGTTAAGAAGCAGCAGACTTCTGCTCCTTAACTCGTCCACCACCTCTGAGGCGGCGGACAGCAATCATCCCGATCAATACGATCGGGATGATTGACACCCCTGCTAGCGGCAGGGATGGCATTACACAAGCATTTCACACGAAATGCTTGTACAATGTTAAATGCCAACAGTGTATGCTTTCGGCATTTAGCAATGTCTGCCCACATCATAATAAATCGGCCCCTATGTCAGCGTTCAGCCTACAGAGGTCTCTAATCCATAATGGATATCTTTTTAGGGATATTCAATCCCTTAGCATTTATGGTTAAGAGTCACAATGTTTGTGGGTGACAATGAGAAGTTTTTTTACAAGTAAGTGTATTACAAGTGTTTAAATGAAGGTGAGGGAGGAAAGAAAAAACGATGCATAGAGAGAATGAATGTCTTTAATAAATAAAAATAAAGAAAGCAAATTAATAAGGTGTATTCAGCACCCGAAGAGGCCAGTAATCTTAAATGTTACAATCACTGTACAATGGTACTGAGAATATCAGGAGGGGTCTATTAGAGCGATTAAATTGGGTCTGTCAGTAACTGAGACCTCCAAGAAGAGAAAAAGTAGAAGAGAGAGGAAATAGTGGAGGTAGTTTAGAGAATAAATTGTTTCCAAGTAATTGAATTTTGGTAGTGAGGGCCATTAATTCCGATTATCCTAGCTTAGTGAAGGAATAATCTAGATTTTATTAAAGAGACAGACGAGTATTTTGCTATTACTTTTTCTTTACTTCTCACACAGCAATTTAAAGAAAATATATATACATTAAAACATCATAGAAAACAAAGTGTAAAATACAGAGACCAATGAGAATGCAGCCTCAGAAGGTAGCGGCCAAAGGGACCAATCAGAATTGTCCCAATAACCATATAATGACCAACAAGTAGAAACTCCTACACTTTTGTCTTTGATGTGGAAGAATGTGAAGAAATTTCCAAAAACGAGAAAAAGGCAAAGTCCCAAAAGGATAAACAAGGTCCAAACGAGGCTGGAACTGGAAAAAACTTGATAGAAGAAGTCTATTTTCTTCTTGAAAGAACTTAGAAGTATTGATTGTAGAACTGGAACAATCTCTCTCAGCAGATGAATAGTAAACAGGAACTTGGTTGTAGAAAGACTTAGAACCCTGTAATTGCAGGAGTTGTCGCTAAAGAAAAAATAATAAATACTAGTTAAGTAACAAGTATAAACAATAAATAAAATAAGCAAACAGACCTCATACTATTTAAGGGAGGGGAAACAAACAATATAAGAGGTGGGAAAATACTCGTCTCTGTCTCTTTAATAAAATCTAGATTATTCCTTCACTAAACTAGGATAATTGGAATTTTATTACAAGGACAGAGAATCCTATTTTGCTAGTTCAAAACCAGCAAAAATAATTATTAAAGGACAAATAGATAATAAAATCATCTGGTGAGGAATAGTATTAATGGGTTTAAAATAGAATTGTTTAAAAACTTTATCAGAAGACCAATCGGCAGCATTAAAAATATCTTGGAGAGAGACTGATTTGGAAAGGGCTTTAGATGCTGCGGCTCCTCTAATAGAGTGGACAGAAAAAACATGATCCACACCAGCTTGAGTCATGATCCATCTAACCCATCTACTAATAGTAGTGGAAGATAAGGGTAAATGGGGTACAGTATAAGAGATTAACAGTTGTTTGGAAGAACTATGTCTTATAAATTAAGTCCCAGATTCATATTCTTTAAGGCAATGTACAACACACAATTTTGGATGGTCATGAAAATAGGGGCAAAAAATAGAGCTGGAAAGAGTTTTTGTCCTTCGAGAGAAGGAAAAAAATAACACCTTTTTGGAGAAAACATTTTTGAGTCATAATCAATGGCTTTGACATCAGAAACCCTTTTAAAAGGGTTGCAAGTTTTGAAGTAAGTTGTTTTAGAGACTGGTTAGAATTGTCTGGCCAATTTTGGAAAAAAGAGATTATTAAATCCACATCCAAAAGGAAGAATACCTAGAAGTAGGAGGTATTTTGAGTTTAATTGATTTTAGTAAACAACAAACAGTAGAATTTTGACCAATATGATGATTATGAAGAGATTCATGTCTGGCCGAGATAGCAGATCTAGCTATATTAATGGATCTGTAAGCTAAGCCTTCGTGAAATAAACAGGATAGATAATTAATGACTTGATTTAAAGGGGCTGAAATGGGATCCATGTTTCTGATGTTGCACCAGCTAGACCGTTTAAGCCAGACGGATACATAACATTTTCTGGCTCCAGGGGCCCATGAGTTTTGAAGGAGAAGTTTAACTTGCTCCGAAAGTCCTTCGGTAGGCCAAGATTCCCTGATATCGACCAAGCAATTAGTTGAAGATTGCCTTGGAAAACTAGATTGTGAAACTGTCCGTTCGGATCTGAGAGAAGATCTGGTTGAATTGGGAGAAGAATGGGAGGAAAAAAAGACATTTCTAGGAGCTAGGGATACCAAATCTGAGTTGTCCAGAATGGAGTTATGATTGTAATCGATATCTGATGTTTCCTGACAAATAAAATTGTCAGCAGAATCATCGAAAAGGGGGGGAACACGTAAGCTCCTTGAACAGGCCAATGTTGGAGAACGACATCGATGGCTAATGCTTCTGGGTCTGTTCTCCTGCTGAAGAATGGGCGAATCTGTGAGTTTAAAAGAGAAGCAAAAAGGTCTATTGTGAAAGGGCCTCTCAATTTCTGAATTTCTTGAAAAAGAAGAGGGTTGATCTTCCAGTCGCTGAAATCTGTCAAGTATCTGGAACCCCAGTCTGTGACTTGATTGGAAAGACCTGGGATATATACTGCATATAAAGAGATGTTCTGAGAAAGACAAAGATGAATGAAATTCTTTGTTAAATTTGATAAAGATTTGGAATTGGTTCTTCCAAGACGATTGATATAACGCACGGCAGAAATGTTATCCATGCGTAAAAGAAGAATATTGATGGACAGACTGTGTTTGACGAAACTTTGATTGCAAAAGCTCCAGCCAAAAGTTCCAAACAGTTGATATGTAGTTGTTTCTCTGATTGAAACCATTTCCCTCCTGTAACTAGGGAACCGCATCTCGCTCCCCAACCAGATCTGCTTGCATCAGATTCTATAATTACATCTGGGGAACTGCAAAAAATGGCTCTGCCATTCCAGGCCTCTATGTTGAGAAGCCACCAATTGAGTTCCTCCAAAGCTTCTTCTGTTAAAGAAATAGGATGTTGATAGGAGAAACCTTTCCGAAGGTAAGACATTTTCAATCTCTATAGAGCTCTGTAGTGCAGAGAGGCAGGAAAAATTGCTTGAATAGAAGATGAAAGAAGTCCAATTATTCTGGCAAGGAAACAAAGTGGTAATGATTGTTTCTTGATAGCATATAAAATCTCCCTCTTGATTCTTTTGATTTTTTTTTTCTAAGGGTAGCAGATACTGTGTTTATATTGAAACCTAAAAAGGTTAGAGATTGAGAAGGGACAAGAGATGATTTTTTGAAGTTTATGATGAAACCTAATTTCTCAAGAAGAGGAATAGTGGTAGATAGATGAGATTGGAGAACAGAAGGAGAATGATGAATAAAAAGGATATCGTCCAAGTAGATTATTAGACACATTCCTCTCTTCCGTAACCAATTTGTTTCAGGAGTTTTGTAAAGACCCAAGGGACTGAGGAAAGTCCAAATGGAAGACAGGTGAATTGCCATAATTTTTCTTTCCAAAGGAAACTGGAACTGTAAGATAGGCATCTTTTAAATCCAATCTTACTAACCAGTCTAAATTGTAGAGGCAGTCTCTCAAGAGGTGGATACCCTCCATTTTGAAATGAGATTGTACATGAGAAAATAATTTAATTGTCTTAGGTTTATTACAGGACGGAAAGTCCCCGCTTTCTTTTTTACCAGAAACATATTGCTTATAAAAGAGCCTGTAGGATCTAGGGTTGGTTCTATTGCCTCTTTTAAGAGTAACTCTGTAATTTCTCAATCTAGAAGGATTTGATCTGAAATTGAAAATTTTATGGGATTGGGAAGGGAAGGCTGAAAAGGAGTGGTAAGAAAATCTAAGTGAAGGCCTGAAACAGTTTGTAACACCCATGGATCTGAGGTAAATTTTTTCCATTCTCGTATGCATAAAGATAATCTGCCTCCTATTTTTGTGTGTGAAGAAAGAATGAAAGCAAAGATGTTTGATCTTACCTTGAAAAAAACCTTCTGTTGGCTCTGGATCTGAATTTGCTGTTGAAAATGTTTCTTGATCTTGAAGGGAAGAAACTTGAATGGGAGGAGGAGGGCATGAAAAAATTGTGAAAGTGAGACCTGGAGATGGTATTAGAGCGGCTGGAAAATCGGTCTCTGCCTTTTACAGCCCTTGCAAAAACTCTAAATGGCTGTTGTTGATGGAAAATCTTTTTAGTACTCATTTTAACTTTGTTTAAGGTGTTAAACGTATTCACATAAGAGCTTAACTCTTTGAGGCCAGAATCCCCAAACAAAAGACCATCAGCTTCTGGACCCATTTCATTGGATGCGAAATCCGTAATTTGAAGTTCGATACATCTTAAAAGTAAACATCTATGTTGCGTAGAAATAGACGTATTAGCATCACCTAACATGTAAATCGTACGTTGGATCCATTTTCTTGCTATCAAAAGATCCTTGGGAGAGTCATTGGATATTGCCTCTTCAGTAAGCTCAAAAAGCTTTGTCACAGGGCCATAGGTATCTAGTAATTTGTCCTGGCAAGACCTTAAAGACCTGTCAGGGCCCCTTCTCAAATTAGAATTCTTATGGCCAATAAATTTTAGTACATTTTTGTCAATATCAGGAGTAAGTTGAGTGTTATTGGGCAATTCTGGGCGAGGACACTCTGCTCTCAATGTGTATTTAGTTTTCTTAGACAGAGGCCTTCTAATATAGAAATCAATAAATTTGGCTACCCTTTTTGAAGGGCGCCACTGAGATGAACGGGGATGGCGAAGATCATTAGGATCTGTATAGGGATAGCCGGAGTTATCAAATAATTTAGACTTATTAGATTTGGAAGATTTTTTTTTTTTTTTATTTTTTTTTAAAGTTTTGGGGACTCTTCAGATGAAGAAGAGGACTGGGAAACAAAAGATACACGAGATTGCCAGGAGTAAAAAGATCAGCAATTTTGTAAACTAAATTTTTTATTACAATTAGATTCAGAGGGAGAGTCTGAATCTGATTCTAGAGGAAGTTTACGCTTACAAGAACGTTTTACAGTTCTGGGAAATTCATATTCAGAATCTGAGTCAGAGACTTGCATAGTGTTGCACTGCTGAGCAGGCATGGAAATGTCAGAACTGTGCTGACGTGACATTTTCTTTTTAGCAGAAATAAAAGTAACTTCTTTTTCAGGACAGAGAGAAAAATGTTTAGTTTTGCGTAAGGCTTTCTTTGGCATATTCTGCTGAATATTACTTAAATTAACAATAGCAGACTGATTCTGAGCCATCTGCTCTTTAAATGGTTAAAATGAGCTGTTAGCCATGCTCTGCACTGATTTCTCAGATAAAATGTCTCTTTTTTTCCTCAGACATTTTAATAATAAATATATGATATATAAGTATTTTAAAAAGAATAATTAAAGTAGGTAAAAAAAGTGAACTAAAATACTAAAATATTAAATAAAAATGCAATAAAACAAACTGAATTTAAATATATTTTCCCCTAGCAGTATAGGGTATCAAACCAGTAACTCTCAGTTACTAAACTGCTAACTTAACTACTATGCTATTCAAGCAGAACAATGAAATCTATGTAGAAATAGATATAAATTAGCAACAATAAAATACTTTGCAAAAACGGAACTATAACTATGTTGCCAAATGCTTCTGACATTTGAGGGAAACTATCTCTGTTATGACAGGAATGTGAGGGTGGCTCTCAAGGGCGGAGGAAAGGGCGGGAATGACTTGTCAGCCTTGCACATCAAAATGGAGGTGTGTCAAGCTGATGAGTCATCCAAGATGGCTGCCACTACACAGAGGTAAAATAAGAAGAAACATACAGCTCACTAGCTAAGCTGAAAGCAATTTGAACAAAACAAAAATAAAAGAAATAAATAACAAAAGGGAAGTACCAATAAAATAATAAAATTAAAAAACAGAAAATTTGAAATTAAAAGAATGAACTAAAACAACAAAATTAATAGGAATAAGAATATAGTAAATTAAATTTAATAACAGTTGAAAACAGATTACAATAGATGTGCAAAAATACAAATACTGAATGATATACTACAATAAGTAAGTAAATCAATATAACTTATCTCTGAGCAGCAAAGAGAAAAGAGGAGGAGTTTCTACTTGTTGGTCATTATATGGTTATTGGGACTCTTCTGATTGGTCCCTTTGGTCGCTACCTTCTCAGGCTGTATTCTCATTGGTCTCTGTATTTTACACTTTGTTTTCTATGATGTTTTAATGTATATACATTTTCTTTAAATCGCTGTGTGAGCAGTAAAGGAAAAGTAATAGCAAAATTGGAGTCTCTGTCCTTGTAATAAAATGTATTCTAGGTAAGAGCATATGATGATTCTTAGGTTGTTAAGTAAGCAGTAGGGGAACATGTGGAGAGGGGATAAGAAGCAAAAGGAAACTGGTCTTAGTAAGATAATGTCTGCTTCAAGATAAAACATGCCAACATGAGAGAGAAAATAGTTCCAATTATTACATTGGTAGGGTACTCACTGTTATTTCAGCAACTGTGCAAACTGATGAAGTGGGCCACCAATATGGAATCCAAGAGCTCATCACAAGAGTAATTTGCCATGGAAGCTAATCTGGCTGTGGTACCCAAGGCCTCAGAGAATGCTGTATGATCCGGACTCTTGCAGTGCGCTAGATAATCTGGATGGAGCAAAGCCTCAATCCCGTCTATATGATTCTGCTGGTCCACCAAGGCGGTGTTGGCACTGTGCTACAGATTTATGAAACAAGATGGTGGTGGTAAGTGAACCTTTCACTTTATTAGGCTTACCTTAAGTCCCTTGCGATGTCCACCATCTCTGCTTGGTTGTCCCACCTCTTCTGCTTGGACCATGTGAATACCAAGCGGTGGATTGTTAGGACGGGCGCGGTTTGAGATGACCTTGATAGTGCTGCTTTTGTGGCCAGCAGTATACAGCAGGCTTATTGTGCATTCAGCAATCACAGCTTTAGTCCAGAGGGTAAGTTTTGCCGGTGATTTAATTTGTCGCTCCACTCGCTACCAATGCCAGTCCTGAGGGTCCCAGAAGGTCACTCATCCTTATAAGTGGGGATCATAAGGGATTTGGGAACATGAACCTGCTTTTCGTTGCCTAGTTTTATGAAAAGGCCACAGAGGCCATTTACTGTATGTTTTTGCTTTCATGTAGTTTTAAGAAAAGGTTCCCTGTCTTAAGGATCTCAGATAAATACAAAGGTTTATTAAATAATTATGGATTAGTCTGTACAGAATATTAATATAATTTAGACATGTGCGCAATCGAAAAATTCGGTTCGGTTCGATTCAGTCGGTTTTTTATTTCGGTTCGATACGGTTGCATTACTTCGGTATGAGTCTGCTATTCGTTTCGTTTCATTCATATTGGTTTTAATTCTGCAATTCGGATTCATTCGGAATAGTACTTAGTTACTTTTTTCGGATCGAATCGTAATGTCGGCCCGAATGGTTATGTAGTACAGAATCTTAATTTCGTACCGAATCATTATATATGTTAAAATTTCGGAAGTGATTCGGTTCTATTATTTCGGATACATTCGATTTCGAATTCGTAATGTCGGACCGAATCGTTATGTCGTACCGAATCGTTATTTATGATAACATTTCTTAAAATCGTTATTTCGGATACATTCGATTTCAATTTCGAATCGATTAGATAATCATATGAAATATTCATAAATGTATTACACTGTTAAATGACTGTACTATATTAATAAATACATTTAATATGTCATTTAACACTTATCATTATATTTTAGTCAGACTGTGCAGCCAATCAGACAGCCTGATTCACAATTATGCTTGCATCACTCATGCACACTATAGCCACACCCATGTAATTAATATCTTCGATTAGTTTTGTGATTTCAAGAGAGCAGTTGGTTTCTTGTTGTTGGAGATGGAGAAGATTAGAATGTCAGAAATTGTTAGTGGTCGCGGAGGTGATAGGGACAGAGATATTAGAGAGAGTGGACGTAGGGATAGGGACAGTGGAGCTAGGGAGAGTACTAGTAATAGGGATAGTGATAGAGGTAGGGATAGGCATAGTAGGATTAGTAGGCACCACGGACGTAGGGATAGGGAGAGGGACCTTGAAAGTTCTATGGAGCAGGTAGGTAGGGACAGGCAGAGGCATGGTGTAGCAAAAAAGCACGCCAGTGCCAAAAAGCAATTGAAGAGGAGGAGGCCAGCAGTTACACCCTCTGAGGAGTCTGACTCTGAGTCAGAAAAGGAACAGCAGCGTGCCACTTCTCCAAAGCATAGAGGGCCAACCTTTACGCCTAAAGAAAATTTGGCCCTTGTGTCTGCTGTTTTTAAAGTCAGGCACATTTTATTTAGTTCAGAGGTTGCATCCTCTGCGAAGCAAGCAGCATGGATCACAGTCCGTGATGCTGTGTTTGCAGTTGCAGCAGTGGACCGGACAGCCGCATGTGTCAAGCACGGGTAAGTTTAAAAAACTATTTTTTTCTTCTTTTATATTAAAAAACTAAATATAGTGTGTGTTAGCCTGTGTGTACATACTACACAGGCCAAAATGTGTATCGTAAAGAAATAAATTCAATAATTATTATTTCATTGTCATGGCATCTATTCTTTATCTGAAAAAGCAGGAATGTTCGTCAAGCTTAAAGGGATAGTAGTAAACTAAAAAAATGTATTTCATGATTCTTCTAGAGCATTGAATTTTAAATTTTAATCAACTTTCTAAATTACTCCTATAATTAATTTTTCTTTTTTCTCTTGTTATCTTTATTTGAAATTGTAGTTTGATAAGGTAAGGACAGGAGCCTGCCCATTTTTGGTTTTAGCACCCTGGCTAGCGCTTGAGATTGGTGGCTACATTTATTTAACAAATAAATTGACCCCTTGGTAACTATCTTTATTTTAAAAAAGAATGAATGTAAGCCTATGAGCCAGCCCATCCTTGGGTCAGTACATGGGTAGTGCTTGATGATTGTTGGCTAAATGTAGCCACCAATCAGCAATCGCTATCCAAGATGATGAACCAAAAATTGGTCCAGTTCGTAAGCTTTACATTCCTGCTTTTTCAAATAAAGATCCAAGGAGACTGAAGAAAAACAGATAATAGGAGTAAATTATAAATTTTATTAAAATTGCATGCTCTACTTGAATCGTGAAAGAAAAAAATCTGGTTCAGTGTGCCTTTAAATATTCAGTTATAATTTTTTTTATACTTTCCAATTTATGTATATTATCAAATTCACTTTGAGCAGCGCCGTCCTCATGCTTGTCTCGCGCAGTTTCCTCTACTCTCCACTGCACATTCAGCGTTGGTTGTAATTTTATTTAAGGCCAGGTATGTTTTTCTCGTGCTTCACTCTCACTCTCTAGTATATGCATATGGCTGCATCAGCCAAACATACCTGTCCTTATAATATAAATATTGTATTATTAACCCTTTCGTGACAGGGTTAAAGTGTCTACATCGGAACACCTGTTCCGATGTAGACAAATTGAAACTACGCGATCGTGCATACGATCGCGAGATTTCAATTATTGGATCGCATCTGGGGGGCGTCCCTACAACCCTAGGAACGCCCTCCAGACCGCGATCAAGTCCTTGAAGCGCAGAAGGCTTCAGGACAGCCGTTTGATATGACGTTCTATTCCGTCATAACGGCTTTAAAGCCCAGTGTAAATATGACGGAATAGAACGGCATAACGGCGTTAAAAGGTTAAAGGACCGCTCATGCAGTATAATAAATAACATAATTAAGAAGTGGCTAATAAAAATACAATGCAATTCTAACAATTCAAATGTATATAATTTTTTTTTTAGACACATTTTTTGTTTATCGTCCCCTGTATTAGGTTTATGTGACAGATATCATCCAATCACAGACTATATACGTATGTATATACCCTGTGAGCTTCTGCACATGCTCAGGATGATATTACATAAAAAGACTGTGTAAATTTAGATAAATGAAATTATAAAATTTATTCATTTAAAAGGACATGAACCAACATGTTTCTAACATTATTCATATAGAGAATTCATTTTTAATTAAATAACTTCCAAAATAACTTATATTTTTTAATTATCTTCCTTCTCTTGTTATCATTTGTTGAAAGGTTTTTCTATGCAAGCTTTGGAGCAGCAGAGAAGACCTATGTGAAGTTGGCACCCCATGTTTGTAAAAAGGGAATTAAAATATACCGCTGATTTGTGCTGCAAAAACTAACGTTTGTGCCGGTTCTGTTTAGGAGATCTTGCGCATTATTTCTTTAAGAAACCCCGGCCACTTTGCACCCCATGTTATTCAATTTTAAAAACAAATATAAATATTCCATTTGTTTGTGCTGATTTGTGCCACAAAATCAAACGTTTGTGCCGGTTTGTTTTCTGCGATATTACGCATTATATTTGCTTAAACTCCGCCCACTTTGCACCCCATGTTATGCAATTTTAAAAACAAATATACCATTTGTTTGTGCTGATTTGTGCTGCAAAAACAAACAATTGTGCCTGTTTGGTTTTGGAGATATAGCGCATTCTTTACTGCAAAGTGGGCGTAGTTTTAGCAAATATAATGCTCTATATCTCTTAAACCAAACCGGCACAAACATTCATTTTTGCAGCACAAATCAGCACAAACACAGCACAAACAAATGTTATATTTGTTTTTAAAATTGCATAACATGGGGTGCAAAGTGGGCAGGGGTTCATAAAAAAATAATGCACAATATTTCCTAAACCGAACTTGCACAAACTTTTGTTTTTACAGCACAAATCAGCACAAACGAATGTTATATTTACAAACATGGGGTGCCAACTTCACATAGGTTCAGAGAAGCTATTTTCTAGCTGTTGATTGATGACTGCATATACATATATTTTGATTTTGATTGGCTCACCCATGTGTTTTTTTAGAATCCATTAGTGCATTGCTGCTCCTTCAATAAATGATACCAAGAGAATGAAAACATTTAGAAAATAGAAGTAAATTAAACATTTATTGCAAATTGGATCCTCTATCTGAATCTTGAAAATTATTTTTGTTTTCTTTTCATGTCCCTTTAAATGTCCAATTACCTTATCTATCTGATTCATAATCATAAAACTTTATTTTGACTTTATTGTCCATTTCAATGTATAACAGATAAGCAAACACTGTACTAACTTTTCAACAAAACATATTTATTTGTTACATACATAAATCTTACATGCATCTAAAACAACAATTATAACCTGTCAATATATATATATATATATATATATATATATATATATATATATTTATTTATTTCTATTAATCTATCCATCTCTATAACATAACTATTGAAAACTCTATAAATCAGGGGTACAGGTCAGGCACTGTCAGTAAATTCCAATAGATCCGCTGGTATTCTTTTGATGTTAAGAATCAGATGCAAACTGTAAGAAATCCTTCTTTTAAAATAAAGTCATTATATTTTTCTAAATGTTTATTTGTTTTATTTTAATAACCAAAAATTATATTTTATTTTATTTCTAGGTATTATGATTGCAGGGCGATGGTAAAGCGTAAAATGTCCGTCATGCACTCCAAATTAAAGACTGTGCATTTTAGCAGTTGGGAGAAGGAGTTCCGTGACAAATTCCTACAAGATGTTGCTGTCACTGGTGTCCAGAGTGCGATTCAGACAGACAAATCTGTCAGGCAACAGAGAGCTGGTGAGTAAAATGAAATATACAATTACTTTGAGTATATGCATGGGTGTGGGAATAAATAAATACAAGTGGATAAAGTGGAAGACAAGACAATATATTTCTCCTTTCTTACAATTTCCTATTACAGATTTTTTATTTAAAACAAATAAAGAAAGACCCATATATGTAAGGCAACGATCATGTATGACAATGATGGGAGTTGCATTCTAGCATACATAGTTACATACACATGCCATAACTCAACTTCCATCATCTACATACATGTCTTGTGTATGTGAAAGAGGGAAGATGCATTCATCTGGCATAGTTATATATGACAGAATCAAAATCACATTTTATATAAGTCTGTTGAGGTAGCTCAGTTGGTAAAATGCCCTGACTACAAAAGGCTGTTCAAAAATCCAAAGTTCACAGGTTAAAATCCCAACAGGGCCAACTCATCCCTTCATCCTTCTGAGCTCGCTAAAATGAGTAACATACAATTTTTAATTAATTATAACAAGTATTAATATTCAGCTGCCAATTTGTTTAATTCCGAGAGTGAGCGCTGAAAAATGCGCTTTGAGAGTCTGAGTCCCACTGGGAGAAAGGCGCTATATAAATACTCGTTATTATTATTATTATATATATATCATCTCTCTCCCTCACCATGGCCCTTCTTTTGTGTTCACCTCACTCCCCTATGCCCCTTCCTTTGTTGTTCCCCTCGCTCCCCCTATGCCCCTTCCTTTGTTGTTCCCCTATATCTTTTCTCCTCATGTCACCTTTCTTCTCTTTCCCTCCCAAGGCCCTTTATTTTTCCTTTCCCTACCTCACCAATACCTGAATTTCACACGCTGTGTCCTTTGCATCCTTTTGGCTGTAATGTGACTTAGATGATTTAAATTATAAAAAAATAGACCATCACATTTAAATGCATATTTTGGACGGCGCATAACATATTATATATATATTTCACTACCTGGCCTGTATATGTTTGTTTGAAATTATGAATTATTCATCACTAATAACTATTCTTCACTAATACACGTGTTAGACTTACCTGTCTCTTCACCTTGATGTTTTCCAGATCACGAAAAAGACTCTGCAGGGCCATCATCCACAAGCACGCCTCAGCCTAGTTCTGGTAAGTACCTAAATAGGAATACAAACATAGGTTTTAAAAAAACCAAACATTGATTGAACAGTAGTTTTACTCCAAGAGTATTACAATCCAATTGTACGCTCTCCCAGTTCTCTAGCCCTACCTTTTTCTTGCCAAGTTTCCATGATCAAGTGTTGTGCTCAAAGGTATAATGAACCCAAAATTTTTAATTTATGATTTCATACTAGAATCTGCTAGAGCAGCTAATTAATCTACTCTATAATTTGATACTCAATTTTTCTTTGTTCTATTATTATCTTTATTTTAAAAACCATTAATGTAAGCCTGGTCCCCGTGTTTTTTTTTTTTTTTTCAAAACCATGGATAGCGGCATAGCACTTGCTTACATTCTTGATTTATAAAATAACAATGAGAAGACAACAAAACAAATGTTATGATAGGACTATAAATTTATAAAGCTGCTTTACATTTCATACTCTTTCAAAATATTGAAAGTCAAATATTTGGTTTATTATCCCTTGTATCATGATTTTCATCTACTGAATTTAAGCAGCCTGCTAATGATTCTGCCGTCCATCCACTTGTTGAGACTATCAGCTGACCATTCTCAGCCAAATGTATGGCACACTATTCACCTTTACCTGTTCTTTATTATTTTTTTTTTAAATTGCTTTATTTTCAAAACTGTTTATTATGAAAACGAGTATAGACTCATTAGCTTTTGACTAAAAACTCTTATGAATTGATAGAAGTAGGTTATGAAAATGATGTAATTAAGATTTGATAATGCACATGATCAAATAACACGTCTTGGATTATAGTATACATCTGTCTGATTGAAGGACAATGTGCTTTACCTTGTTTTTTTTACACAATTTTTTTGCATTTTAAATACATATTTATGTCATCACACAAACTTATTATGTATAATTTAGTATACCTTGGTATGTGCTGATTTTATAATATCTTTAACAGCAACTCGGATCCCACCATTAGAAGCCTCTGGAAGACGAGCAATGTCCACTACTCCTCCACGTAAGTTAGGACAAACTGAGCATATAAACAAACAGGACAGACCATCATTATCTCTACATTTTATTTAAAAAAGACTTTAATATATAAAAAAACTTCAGATACAAATGATTTATTAGGCGATATTTCAGAAAAAAAATTGTAAATCGAATCTAAATTTAAAATCGATTTGACAGAGAACAAAAATATGTCCATCCTGGATATAAAAATATATTTCAGAGAATAATGTATAAAAGTTTGTGGATAGTCTGTCGCTGTCTTTTTGTTCGATAGTATGAAAGAAAATTTTTACGGAGACTCTTTCTCTGTCTGTACATGTCCACAAATATATTGGTTTGCATACCACAAAATAATAACATTTGATAACTGTTTCATCTATTTCATGTCTGCAGGGGGAAGCCATAGCAGTGAACTGCATTCAACAATCAGTAATGTAGAGGAAAGTGATAGAGTGAATCTTGATCCAACATGCAGCTCACCATCATCAACTGTGGGTGTTGAACAACCTGAAATCCAACATTATGCCCCCATTGTGGATGAGCAGCATGGGCAGACAGCGCCTAATCCACCGCCTCAAACGGAACCAGACCAGCAAACAGAAGAGGAAACCCAAAATCGTTATAGCCGAACGGAGGATATACTTCTGCAAAATTTAAGAGCAACACAAAATTTAACCAAAGCTGTTGAAAATCTGAGAAAGGATTTACATTAACACATAGATAGGGCATTAGCCCGTGTCAACAGAGAACAGCGCCAGGCACTGGATAACATGCATGAATGCATGAATCCATTTTGGATGCAATTTATCTTCAACTACAAGACAATGCTACATCGCATGACACATAGATTGAAGTTTCATATAACAGTTATTTTTATGTGTCCCTCTATTTACCTCATGTTTTGAGAACAGTGCAATTAGTATTTGAAAATGCACTTACATTGTTTTCATTGTTAAATTGTTTCTGAATTTATATATAATATATTTATATATGTTATTAATATATATATATATATATATATATATATATATATATATATATATATATATACAATAATATATACATAAATGTTATTTGGATTGGAAAGCACTCTTTCGAATAGTTGTAATAAAGTGTACGTTTTCTTGATCCATGTGTGTCATTTAATTTGCACAATTTAAATTTCAACTTTGTCTTTGAGGTATATTTATATCTATATGTATATAGTTACTTACTTATTCAATCTAAAGCTTTCTTGACGGTCGATTTTAAGGAAATATCTTCTGTCATCTTTAAAATTTAACATGTATGTTGTAAAATGAATTGTGTGTCCTTATATCTGCAATACATATCTTTTAAAACAAAAAAGAAAAAAACATTCAGATTGGTTAGGTTCATTAATAAATATGTCTCTAAAGTAATCAACATTAAAGGGATACTATTACATTTACTAAATCCATAATTTTGATTTCCTGGTTCTGAATCAGATACACTATATTTACTTTAAGGTCAAATTCAGTGCTATTTTTTATAGGCTAAAAAAAACCCTGGATTCTCAAACCGTCACAACATGTGGGTGCACGCATAGCATACTACATGCTTTTTATGGAACCTATGACGAAGAGCAATAATATTGAATCATAATAACAATTCGCATGAACAATAAATGTACCTGTAACCATTCTGCCATATGAGGTTTACATATGGACTTACATATATATTATTCACCTTTATCTGAAACCGTTGCTCATTTAATGATAATGTTTCCAAGAGAGTTACTGTCTGACTGTCCGCGCAGCCTACCTACTGCAAAGTTCAAAATCTGAATCTTCAAAATGTTTTACATGCTCAATTATAATTGCTAATGATAACCCTTATACACATGCATCTACCATATGTATTATTGCTTTTTTAATCTTCAGTTTATAATATATTTGTAATTATCTAATGATGGTAAAATTACTAGCTCTGATACTTATTTTACAGAGGTTTCAATAGAAAGTTTAAAACCTTCTTTAGACACATATGAGCAGCACTCCATGCAGCTTTTTAAACATTATTTGTAAGTACACATGTATTGATAATGCTTACCCGTGAACTCCTTGTAGCATCCTCTTTTTGATGGTCTTTCTCCTTCTTCCTCAACATACAGTCTCCAGTGTTTCTTTATTAATCTTTAAAAAAATTGAGAAAGAAACAGAGAGTAATTTATTAAGAAATGGAAATAAATGATGGAATGTGGATTAAGTGGTAAATTTAAAAGTCACTCACTTGTTTGTGCCTCTGTGCAAAGCATTAATATTATTGTATTTTTTTCTTCTATATTTGTTTGTAGCACTAATATTTGATCCTAGTGCCCAAAAATATTATTCATCGTTGTAATTCTAATTTTTTTAAATTAAAAATTTAAGACAATAATTTTGGATAACAGTCTCCAAAACTCCCACTAACTAATAAAATAATTTGTGGCTTAACTCGAACTGTAACTAATGTGTGACAATGCTTACAACAGAAACTTTTTGTGTAACGTGTAAATATGTGTTTACAATTGTAAAATTATGATTAAGGTGCACTTTTTAGTTATAAACGATTGAAAAAAAAATTGTATACACTAATACAAATGCTTGATCAAGCTTGTTTAGGCTAAATCAAGATATAAAAAAAAAATAATAAAAATTATAAAGAAAGTCATTACAAAGTGGAAATTGTAAAAAAAATCAACCATCACACCCTTGAGAAGTAAAATAGCTGTGAAATAGAAAGGACTTTTTGGGTGGCCATTCAATGACAAATCATCACATAACATTTCAATGTTTATTATGAAATATTTAAGGTTGAAGGTCACATGACGTTACCTTCAAATTACTAATATAAATCAAAATATTGGTATTTTTTGGCCTTAGCTTTTAAGTTTAAATTATTTGGATTTTGTTTTACATTTTTGGATGGATACCCTGCTGTAGTGGGAATAATATATTATGTCTCAAAGAGGGGTAGAAAATATTGAATTTGGGAAGTTACTTGATTGATGACCTCTAGCTAACTACAAAATATCATCAAAATAAGAGATCTTTTGGTTTAGGAGCCATGATGATTTGTCATGTAATGACAACTAGCAACGCCAGATTAGCCTAATGGGATACCAGGAAATGTCATGGTGGGCGGAAGCAGCTATGTCTAGAAAAGCTACAATTTAAAGTGGTGATTAATGGATGTAATTGGGCTTTACAGTGCATATAACAAGAATATGGGGGGGGGGGAAATTAAAAAATAATATACTATAATTCTGAAACAAAATATTGGGGGCAAGGAGTATCCCAGTAATATAACCTTTGAGAAAAATTGAATGTGTGCATTATACTGAGTGAACGGAAAATAGGGCTGTTCTCCCAATTTTCCAGGGATGATTTTAATTCCCAGTCCAGTACTGACTGGCACACTGCACAAGTGGGTCAGCAGGAGATTATATCCAATTTTTAATCAGAATCAAAGCTGTGAGCTGGGTAACCCAGCTTTGGTAGATTGATTTTTAAAAATGTCATCTGCTCCAGGAGCTGGGGGGACAACTGTGAACGATGAGGTGAAAGTGTATTTCTTGTGATTGAAAATACACGTTCACTGTGGACGCTGGTTGGGGGACAGGAAACTAGCTCTTTGGCTACCACAGACAGGACAGGACACAAATAACTCTTTTCATCCCAAAATGTCAAGGGATCTGTACTGGGGGGCAGGGGAGGTTGAGATAGGTAAAGCTTAACCATGTCGGCAGCATTGCTCTCTTTCATCGGGGGATCTCTAATGTCTCCAACCAATGTGCCCAGTGTATCAGCCCAAAAAGTAGCTGCTGTGGTGGGACGAGGACAAGCAGCAGTGCTAGAGCTTTTGGTTTTAGGTGACAGAGTATCACTATCAGACTCTGTCATATCTTCATTTTCCTCTACAGGTGACATTTTTTTTGTCTATCACGCACCCTCTGTATCAATTTGTCCCTCCATGAGGTCAAGCTAATTGTATGGAGTGCTATCTTTCCCTTTACTCTAGGATCACAAAGTGTGGCTAGCATGTAGTGAGGGCTAATGTTGATGCACTCTTTTACGCGCCGAGTCAGTTGCTCCTTCAACCTCCTTATAAGGGCAGCAACATCATCATGAAGATTACCACCAGGCAATACTTCCCTATTAGTAAGGAAATGATCTGATAGGTTCGAGAGGTGAGTGAAGAGAGGAATGACTTGTGCCAGGCTAGCGTTCTCTTGACTTAAATTTTCTGTCACCGCTCGAAAAGGTGTGAGGACTGCCACTACCTGTTCAATCATGGCCCAGTCATCCCTGCCCAGTGGTCTGTCAATACCAATGGAATGTTTGTATGCCATTGCATGGATTGCCTTTTGCTGTTCTAATATACGTTCCAGCATATCTAATGTGGAGTTCCATCTAGTACTCACATCTTGTTTGAGCCGGTGCTCTGCAAGTCCAAAATTTCTCTGTTCCTCTCAAAAAGTGTTGCCAACCTTCCGGTGTCGTGATCGAGGGCAGCCTTAACAACAAGATGCAGTACATGTGCCAAACAGCGTATACCCCCAAATCCGCAATCCCGTAACGCCTTTAGCATATTGGCTGCCCCATCGGTGACAACAAAACCCATTTGTTCCTTTGTCCCTGCCTGCTCTCCTAGCCACTGAGCCACCATATTATTCAGTGCATGTAGGATGTTCTGTGAGGTGTGCTGATGATCCATCACCTCAGCATGCAGGAGAAAGGAGCGGTACCCCTTGGCTACTGCACCAGTCACTGAGTCTGAGGTTTTTGAGCCTGAACTTTTGGGTGATATAACTGGTGGTGACACATTTGGCAGCCATCAATGTGCCGTCAAAGACAGGATGGCATGTTGGCCACTAGGAGCACTCCATAGGTCAGTGGTGAAGTGCACTGACTGTCCAGCAGCCTTTACCAGCTCCTTCTTCAAAACAACAACGCATGATCGGTAAAGTGAGGGAATTATAGATCTACTGAATGTGGTACGAGCAGGAACTTTATAATGGGGTGCAACTGCCTCCATAAGTTGTTTAAAGGGGTCCCCTTCCACCATATTAAAAGGAGCCCCTCCAACCACTATGAGCTGGCCAATGAGGCGTGTAATTTTTCGCACCTGCTGTCTTGACATCCGACTGGAATGAAATACACCAAATTGCTCCATTGTTGGCTGGGTGGATTTCATGGGATGTTGGCTGACACTGATAGCAGCTGCACCAGAAGAGGCATGATCACCCTGCCCCATGTGATTCCTACTGGTGGTGACTGTGACACTGCTAGTAGTAGTTCCCCTAGTAGTGCTGGCTAGAGCAGAGACACCACTTTCTTCCCTTAACACCACTGGCTTGTGATGGGTGCAAAGGTGTTGGTTCATTCCTGAATTGGTCAGATGCCCCAACACTCTACCCCGGCTGACTTCCCTACCACACAATTTGCATTTGGCTTGGCGGCCATCACCAATAGCCTCAAAATGCTCCCACACTTGTGCACGACGGATACCTTTGCCACTGTGCAGTGAAGAATCTTTTGTGACAGTTTCTTTGGCTGCACATGCTGTAGCAACTTCTTTTGTTTTTGTTATTTTATGGCCTTCTCTCTGTGACGTAACAGGAGGAGGCCTAAACATTGAAGGGATGGTGGGAATGGAGGAGGTTAGTGGCCTACCAGTAGTGGCGGGTGCACTAACTACAATCTGGCTGGGAGACTCAGCACGAGCTATTGGAGAGCTCGGTGACACTCGTGGTGACGATGTTGGAGACGGAGAGGAATAAAAATCTATAGAATACTGTAAATTCTGGGTAGGTGAATAGTGAATTTGATCATCTGGTTCAAAATTATAAGATGACGCTGATTCGTCCATGTCAGTAAACATCGATTTATCACTAGCGACATATGTTAGGGAGCCCTCTTCACGTATATCAATAGCAGATGGGCTATCAGTAATGTTGGCACTGGCAGTAGCAGTGGCGGTGGCGGCAGTATCAGCATGAGAAATTTTTTCTTCCTCATACTCAAATACTTCACGTTTGGGCTGCTTAAATGAATGTTCACTGGAAAAAGCCTGCGTTGGTACTGTTTGGCTTCTACTGTAAAACATTTTAGTTGGCAACACGGTACTAGAACTGGACATAGCGGAGGTGGTGACACAACTGGCACTAGTGATTGTACTAGTTGTTTTGGGGGTAAGATCCGGAAAATTAGGAGGCCGCCGAAATGCGGACTGCTTCCTGGTCTCAGAGGAGGACCTAACAACCCTGCTAGAGGATTGTGAACTTGAATTTTTACTTACAGACCTTTGAAATTTAGAGGGTGAACTCAGATAACTACTAGTACTACCGCTAGTGAGTCTACGAGTGCTTTGACTACTGCTGCTGCTAGCTCTGCTTGAACCAATAAACTTTACCTGAGGCACAGAAACCGGACAGGGCAGCAGTTTCTGCTGCTTCATTTGCCTCTCCTTTATAGTATCAGGTCTATTGTGATACCTAAATGATGTTTCACGTGTGGAGGGTGGATGACAAATGTCTGTGCCTGGAAATGAGGATGTGGATTCTGTGGAAGGATTTGACACAGACAGTAACGGTACACATGTGGTGTCACTGGTGGTTACTGTGTCACTGCTACTGGTTGTTTGAGGAACATGAGGTGGGGGAGGACTATCCATTACAAATAGTTAGGTAGTTGTCTACTAATTATATATATTTAAAAAATAAAAATTGAAAAATTAAATAATACTAATTATTACTATAGATTTAGCCAATAATAGAGATTGGATAATGTGTCTTCTGATGATGCTGATGTGTTCCAAAAAAAAAAAATCCTATGCTAAAGGACAAGTGTGCCTGTAATGTAATATAGGAAGACAGCACAGCAAATAAAGAACTCTTATAAACAAACAAAAAAAATGTAATTAAATTGTGTGTAGATATCTATCTACAATGATGAATAGTATACATACACACACAAAAAAAATCCTATGCAAAAAGAACAAATGTTCCTGTAATGTAATATAGGTTTACAGCACAGAAAATAAAGAACTCTGATAAACAAACAAAAAAAAAATGCAATTAAATTGTGTGTGGATATCTATCTAAAATGATGAATAGTATACATACACACACACCAAACAAAATCCTATGCAAAAAGAACAAATGTGCCTGTAATGTAATATAGGTTTACAGCACAGCAAATAAATTAAACTATGGTTAAACAAACAAAAAAATGTAATTAAATTCTGTGTGGGGATATCTATCTACAATGATGAATAGTATACATACACACACACAAAAAAAAATCCTATGGTAAAGGACAAGTGTTCCTGTAATGTAATATATGTTTACAGCACAGCAAATAAATTAAACTACAGTTAAACAAAAAAAAAAATGTAATTAAATTCTGTGTGGGGATATCTATCTACAATGATGAATAGTATACATACACACACACACAACAAATAATAATTAGATTTATCCACAAAGAGTAAATAAGGGTGATGTCTGTGTCTTTTGCTGATGTGTTCAAAAATCAAAAAAATCCTATCATCATTCACCAACCTGTGTGCCTGTTATCTAAGTTTAAGACAGCACAGCACACACAGCAATAACTAAATCTCTGTCTTAAACAAAAACAAAAAAATTGCAGTGAGCTCAGCTCATATAGAACTCCAAAAAAGTCACACAAGAAAATCAGTACAATAGTACACAATTATAATATTTATTTTTTAACTAACTACTAACTACTACTCTAGTGAGAAGTTAAAAATAATAACAATTATTAATGCGAGAACTATAAGATAAAGAAATATATATTTGACTGTTGTAAAACTTTCTCCTCTCCCTTGAGTCACAATTTCAGCCAAAAATAATAATATAATAAGCAAAAATATGCAGACCAGTAAATCTCTAGGACACTGTGCCTTCTTTTCTTCTGTAACTGTTCAACTTCACAACAAGTTCAGGGATTGTTTTCTGCTGCAATGCTGACAGAATGCAAGTCAGATAATGTCTGCCTTCTGATTAACACAACAGCACAGATAAGCATGCACAGCCCTTGAGGAAAAGCTATAGCACATTGCACTGCGTGTGACAGTAATCCAACCCACAACATTTAAATAATATCATTATTGGACCAGAAAACTATCACTGTGACAGTAATCCAACCCCCAAAACAAAAGGAATGATCTGATTGGACAAGAAGATATATGACACTACACTCATTTTAATAAACGAATGAATTTGAATCGATTTGTTGTCACTCGTTATTAGTAGTATACCATGCTAGTCCAAAAACCTAAATAAATATTTTATCTTTTCATTTGTTCAATAAATAATTATATAATCATTCAGATCTCACTTTCTTCTAACTATTTTGTGGTTCTTTGGATTTAATAATAAGATTTATTTGAAGAAATAATTTTAAAACTGTGCCACGCGCATGACCGAATGAAAATGAATATATCGGAACGATTCGAATATTAGTAGTCACGTCACATGTAACTAAAATAAAATCAAACTGCGCCACACACATTCGAATGAAAACGAATACGTCCGAACGATTCGAAGATTTCGGAACAAATGCATTCGGATTAGTAGTCACGTCACATGTAATTAACTAAAATAAAATCAAACTGCGCCACACACATTCGAATGAAAACGAATACGTCCGAACGATTCGAAGATTTCGGAACAAATGCATTCGGATTAGTATCTTTCGGAAAGCATTTCATTCGGATATTCGAATCGGTCCGAAGCTCCGAATTCGGAACGAAACTAATCGCACATATCTACTATAATTATTAGTACACAGGTTGTGCTGAAGCAGATGGCTTCTGATATACCCTATTAGCTGCAACTTTTTTTTAAAGATTACTTTGGAATAAATGGCAAATGCTTATGTCAGCCACAATATAATGAAGAGAAATGTTGGATATTTTTCTTATGCTCTTAAAAGTGTCCAGTAAAAAGTCACAATCCAGATAACTGATAGTAAGAAAAAGAAACACAAATCAAGGTGAATCAGTATATATATCATCATTGGATGTTGCAAAGACTTTTGATAATGATAATTACTGTACAACATTAAATGGCCATTAAATACAGTAGAACTGAATAATTTGAAAATATACAATCAAAAGGCAATACAATTGCTGTACGACATTAAAGGACCACTAAATACAGTACAAATTAATAATTGACAATTACACAATAAAAAGACAATGTAATAGCACTTACTTTGAATTTGAAATGAGCAGTAGAATATTTTCTGGTAAATTTCAAAGTTAATCTAATGTTCCCTCCCCCTGTATCATGCAACAGCCATCAGCCAATCACAAAATGCATATATGTATATATTGTGCATTTCGCACTGGCTCAGTAGTAGCTGGAGCCTCAAACAGTGTGCATATAAAAAGAATGTGAATTTTTATTGCTTCTGGTTGCTAGAAGCTTGTTCTTTGGCATTTTTTCCCATTCCTGAAACTGTCATTTAAGGAATTTGATCAATTTTGCTTTATATATATGTTGTTTTTTCTCTTACATATTGCAAGATGTCTCACGTTGCATCTGAGTCAGAAGATACTACAGGAAAATCGCTGTCAAGTGCTGAATCTACCAAAGCTAAGTGTATCTGCTGTAAACTTTTGGTAGCTATTTCTCCAGCTGTTGTTTGTATTGATTGTCATGACAAACTTGTTAAAGCAGATAATATTTCCTTTAGTAAAGTACCATTGCCTGTTGCAGTTCCTTCAACATCTAAGGTGCAGAATGTTCCTGATAATATAAGAGATTTTGTTTCTGAATCCATTAAGAAGGCTATGTCTGTTATTTCTCCTTCTAGTAAACGTAAAAAATCTTTTAAAACTTCTCTCCCTACAGATGAATTTTTAAATGAACATCATCATTCTGATTCTGATGACTCCTCTGGTTCAGAGGATTCTGTCTCTGAGGTTGATGCTGATAAATCATCATATTTATTTAAAATGGAATTTATTCGTTCTTTACTTAAAGAAGTACTAATTGCTTTAGAAATAGAGGATTCTGGTCCTCTTGATACTAATTCTAAACGTTTGGATAAGGTATTTAAAGCTCCTGTGGTTATTCCAGAAGTTTTTCCTGTTCCTAATGCTATTTCTGCAGTAATTTCCAAAGAATGGGATAAATTGGGTAATTCATTTACTCCTTCTAAACGTTTTAAGCATTTATATCCTGTGCCGTCTGACAGATTGGAATTTTGGGACAAAATCCCTAAAGTTGATGGGGCTATTTCTACCCTTGCTAAACGTACTACTATTCCTACGTCAGATGGTACTTCGTTTAAGGATCCTCTAGATAGGAAAATTGAGTCCTTTCTAAGAAAAGCTTATCTGTGTTCAGGTAATCTTCTTAGACCTGCTATATCTTTGGCTGATGTTGCTGCAGCTTCAACTTTTTGGTTGGAAACTTTAGCGCAACAAGTAACACATCGTGATTCTCATGATATTATTCTTCTTCTTCAGCATGCTAATAATTTTATCTGTGATGCCATTTTTGATATTATCAGAGTTGATGTCAGGTTTATGTCTCTAGCTATTTTAGCTAGAAGAGCTTTATGGCTTAAAACTTGGAATGCTGATATGGCTTCTAAATCAACTTTACTTTCTATTTCTTTCCAGGGTAACAAATTATTTGGTTCTCAGTTGGATTCCATCATTTCAACTGTTACTGGTGGGAAAGGAACTTTTTTACCGCAGGATAAAAAATCTAAAGGTAAAAGTAGGGCTAATAATCGTTTTCGTTCCTTTCGTTTCAACAAAGAACAAAAGCCTGATCCTTCATCCTCAGGAGCAGTTTCAGTTTGGAAACCTTCTCCAGTCTGGAATAAATCCAAGCCAGCTAGAAAAGCAAAGCCTGCTTCTAAGTCCACATGAAGGTGCGGCCCTCATTCCAGCTCAGCTGGTAGGGGGCAGGTTACGTTTTTTCAAGGAAATTTGGATCAATTCTGTTCACAATCTTTGGATTCAGAACATTGTTTCAGAAGGGTACAGAATTGGTTTCAAGATGAGACCTCCTGCAAAGAGATTTTTTCTTTCCCGTGTCCCAGTAAATCCAGTAAAAGCTCAAGCGTTTCTGAAATGTGTTTCAGATCTAGAGTTGACTGGAGTAATTATGCCAGTTCCAGTTCCGGAACAGGGGATGGGGTTTTATTCAAATCTCTTCATTGTACCAAAGAAGGAGAACTCCTTCAGACCAGTTCTGGATCTAAAAATATTGAATCGTTATGTACGGATACCGACGTTCAAAATGGTAACTGTAAGGACTATCTTGCCTTTTGTTCAACAAGGGCATTATATGTCCACAATAGATTTACAGGATGCATATCTGCATATTCCGATTCATCCAGATCATTATCAGTTCCTGAGATTCTCTTTTCTGGACAAGCATTACCAGTTTGTGGCTCTGCCGTTTGGCCTAGCTACAGCTCCAAGAATTTTTACAAAGGTTCTCGGTGCCCTTCTGTCTGTAATCAGAGAACAGGGTATTGTGGTATTTCCTTATTTGGACGATATCTTGGTACTTGCTCAGTCTTTACATTTAGCAGAATCTCATACGAATCGACTTGTGTTGTTTCTTCAAGATCATGGTTGGAGGATCAATTTACCAAAAAGTTCATTGATTCCTCAGACAAGGGTAACCTTTCTGGGTTTCCAGATGGATTCAGTGTCCATGACTCTGTCTTTAACAGACAAGAGACGTCTAAAATTGATTGCAGCTTGTCGAAACCTTCAGTCACAATCATTCCCTTCGGTAGCCTTATGCATGGAAATTCTAGGTCTTATGACTGCTGCATCGGACGCGATCCCCTTTGCTCGTTTTCACATGCGACCTCTTCAGCTCTGTATGCTGAAGCAATGGTGCAAGGATTACACGAAGATATCTCAAACAATATCTTTAAAACCGATTGTTCGACACTCTCTAACATGGTGGACAGATCACCATCGTTTAATTCAGGGGGCTTCTTTTGTGCTTCCGACCTGGACTGTAATTTCAACAGATGCAAGTCTCACGGGTTGGGGAGCTGTGTGGGGATCTCTGACGGCACAAGGAGTTTGGGAATCTCAGGAGGTGAGATTACCGATCAATATTTTGGAACTCCGTGCAATTTTCAGAGCTCTTCAGTTTTGGCCTCTTCTGAAGAGAGAATCGTTCATTTGTTTTCAGACAGACAATGTCACAACTGTGGTATACATCAATCATCAAGGAGGGACTCACAGTCCTCTGGCTATGAAAGAAGTATCTCGAATTTTGGTTTGGGCGGAATCCAGCTCCTGTCTAATCTCTGCGGTTCATATCCCAGGTATAGACAATTGGGAAGCGGATTATCTCAGTCGCCAAACGTTGCATCCGGGCGAATGGTCTCTTCACCCAGAGGTATTTCTTCAGATTGTTCAAATGTGGGAACTTCCAGAAATAGATCTGATGGCGTCCCATCTAAACAAGAAACTTCCCAGGTATCTGTCCAGATCCCGGGATCCTCAGGCGGAGGCAGTGGATGCATTATCACTTCCTTGGAAGTATCATCCTGCCTATATCTTTCCGCCGCTAGTTCTTCTTCCAAGAGTAATCTCCAAGATTCTGAAGGAATGCTCGTTTGTTCTGCTGGTAGCTCCGGCATGGCCTCACAGGTTTTGGTATGCAGATCTTGTCCGGATGGCCTCTTGCCAACCGTGGACTCTTCCGTTAAGACCAGACCTTCTGTCACAAGGTCCCTTTTTCCATCAGGATCTGAAATCCTTAAATTTAAAGGTATGGAGATTGAACGCTTGATTCTTGGTCAAAGAGGTTTCTCTGACTCTGTCATTAATACTATGTTACAGGCTCGTAAATCTGTATCTCGAGAGATATATTATAGAGTCTGGAAGACTTATATTTCCTGGTGTCTTTCTCATCATTTTTCTTGGCATTCTTTTAGAATACCGAGAATTTTACAATTTCTTCAGGATGGTTTAGATAAGGGTTTGTCTGCAAGTTCTTTGAAAGGACAAATCTCTGCTCTTTCTGTTCTTTTTCACAGGAAGATTGCTATTCTTCCTGATATTCATTGTTTTGTACAAGCTTTGGTTCGTATAAAACCTGTCATTAAGTCAATTTCTCCTCCTTGGAGTTTGAATTTGGTTCTGGGAGCTCTTCAAGCTTCTCCGTTTGAACCTATGCATTCATTGGACATTAAATTACTTTCTTGGAAAGTTTTGTTCCTTTTGGCCATCTCTTCTGCCAGAAGAGTTTCTGAATTATCTGCTCTTTCTTGTGAGTCTCCTTTTCTGATTTTTCATCAGGATAAGGCGGTGTTGCGAACTTCTTTTGAATTTTTACCTAAGGTTGTGAATTCCAACAACATTAGTAGAGAAATTGTGGTTCCTTCATTATGTCCTAATCCTAAGAATTCTAAGGAGAAATCGTTGCATTCTTTGGATGTTGTTAGAGCTTTGAAATATTATGTTGAAGCTACTAAATCTTTCCGAAAGACTTCTAGTCTATTTGTTATCTTTTCCGGTTCTAGAAAGGCCAGAAAGCTTCTGCCATTTCTTTGGCATCTTGGTTGAAATCTTTAATTCATCTTGCCTATGTTGAGTCGGGTAAAACTCCGCCTCAGAGAATTACAGCTCATTCTACTAGGTCAGTTTCTACTTCCTGGGCGTTTAGGAATGAAGCTTCGGTTGATCAGATCTGCAAAGCAGCAACTTGGTCCTCTTTGCATACTTTTACTAAATTCTACCATTTTGATGTATTTTCTTCTTCTGAAGCAGTTTTTGGTAGAAAAGTACTTCAGGCAGCGGTTTCAGTTTGAATCTTCTGCTTATGTTTTTCGTTAAACTTTATTTTGGGTGTGGATTATTTTCAGCAGGAATTGGCTGTCTTTATTTTATCCCTCCCTCTCTAGTGACTCTTGTGTGGAAAGATCCACATCTTGGGTAGTCATTATCCCATACGTCACTAGCTCATGGACTCTTGCTAATTACATGAAAGAAAACATAATTTATGTAAGAACTTACCTGATAAATTCATTTCTTTCATATTAGCAAGAGTCCATGAGGCCCGCCCTTTTTTTTTTGTGGTGGTTATGATTTTGTATAAAGCACAATTATTCCAATTCCTTATTTTATATGCTTTCGCACTTTTTTATCACCCCACTTCTTGGCTATTCGTTAAACTGAATTGTGGGTGTGGTGAGGGGTGTATTTATAGGCATTTTGAGGTTTGGGAAACTTTGCCCCTCCTGGTAGGAATGTATATCCCATACGTCACTAGCTCATGGACTCTTGCTAATTTGAAAGAAATGAATTTATCAGGTAAGTTCTTACATAAATTATGTTTTTTCCACAATAAACATGGATTTTTGAACAGCACTTGATTGCAGCGCCTACATCTTTTCACCTTGAGATTTACGCTTTACGGACTGGTTCACCCGTTACTCTGTTATGACTCTCTCGGAGTGGTAATCTTTATTGGGTGTGTTTTGTTTTCACTTCCGGTTCACCGGTCAGGGACAGATTGCTGAAGTTGTCGGGACTGGTTTCCTACATTGACACGATGAACCACTTTCGGACCCGTACTCGCACCAAAGCTACCAAGACTTCATTTGAACTATGTGCGATACAGAAAGGAACACAAACATTTCTAAGTGAGTACTTCTCATTTTCATACGTTTTGATGTGAAATGACTTTAACCCTTACTGTTATTTGACCACTGCTCATGCTGATGTGTTCATCATTACCACTCGGCATTATCAAGTTCTTTACGTTTTACACTTCTACCCTGCATTTTGCCCTTAAAATCTTTTGTATATTCTAGTGTTTTGCTCAGATTTACTTAGTATATATATATATATATATATATATATATATATATATATATATATATATATATATATATTTATTACTAAGATCTGTTCACTTAATCAGACATGGCAGGTGTGGACTCTGGCTTAGCAGATTCTAGGTCAGCCAAAAGTGATGTTGTTACTATTGAAAATATAACTGAACACACTAACCTCGATTCATTTTTTAATATGGGGAACAGGCAAGAGTTTTTTTATCTAATTTTTTCCATGGAGGATGTTTCTAATGAAAATCCTGAAATGAAACATCAATTTAGAACCCTGGAAAATACAGTGATTAATGACCTGAGACTTATGTGGGACATAGTGGCATTCAATAAATATTTAGACACTCAGAGAATTCCCAGAGGGTTACGCATTAAGAAGTTTCCTTCGTTCTAATTCAATGATGTTAAGGATACAGAGGATTGGAATACAACCCTCTCTGAATGTTCTTTCAAACTTCATCATCGCCATCATCAAAGACCTTAAAGAGTACTTAAAGCAATATGCCAATTCTCCTAAGTATGGCATATCTCATAAGAATCTCAGTGAAACGATTGCCAAACAAGACAGGGAACAGGCTAAACAGAAAGGGGAGAAATTCCTAAGAGATAAGGAAGACCTCCAACTGTTCCTCTCCCTCTTCTGTCTCTTCCTGTTTTTCTCCACCCTCCTCTGCTTTTTTACAGGGCACTCCGAGGGACAGATCGGAAGAGACCGCTCAAGTCATGAGACCCAAAACAAGGCAAATGATGCAATCAGAAATGGGAGAAGAAGAAGATGGAGAAACCAAAGGAAAAGCAAAACAGAAGAAAAAAGGACATTAACTCTTGATAATTCCATCTTACAAAAGGACTGTTTACCTAAGGACATAGTTTTAGTGTCATCAATTTGTCTAAACATATTCTCACCAAATAAGGTGTTAACAAAGGGTTTGGGGTTCGCACCCACTTCCAATTTTTCAAGCTTTAACACATTACTAGATATTAATAAATTTGTGTGCAAATTGGCACTTAAACTGCTCTTTTTTCTCACCAAAAGCTCAGATGAGAATGAAATTTTAGAGCCTATTGAATATAGAGCATTATCTCATACAGATAATATACATCTGCCCTTTAGTGAGGCTTGCTCTATAGTATACCTCACTGATCTATATAGTGGTGAGAAAAGAGAAACTCTTCCTGGTGACATAGTAAAGCGCAAAAAATCAGGTTCAGGTTTCTATCCTGTACATTTCAGAGGTCCACATATTAACGCCTATCAAAGAATGGTTCAAGACGATATTCTTAAACTAGAAAGTCAACTTGACATCCGTGCTGTCCCCAAAATCTGAGTTCTAAAGAGCGTAAGGCAATTGAGGCTCTCAAGAATAACGAACACATAGTAATTAGAAACTCTGATAAAGGGGGGCAGCATTGTTGTCCTAGACAAAGAGTACTATTTTTCTGAAGCTCAGAAACAATTATCTGACACCAAAGTCTATCAGAAGCTCATGGGTAAATTTAACTAGTATTTGAAGGAATACACTTAGGAATACTTAGAGACTCAGATATGGTGACTTTGGTTCCACAAAATCCTTTAATCCCTATCTTTTACCATGTCCCCAAGGTTCACAAGGACCTCCACCACCCCCCTGGGAGACCCATTTTCTCAGGGGTGGGGTCACTGTTTGAGCCTTTGGGGGCATGGCTAGATAGGATATTGTAGCCCCTGGCTACTAAGCAGCTATCATATCTTAAGGATAGCTCTCATCTTTTGCGTACTTTGCAAACAGTAACCTGGGAACCAAACTTCACATGGCTTGTTGTTGACATTTCATCTCTTTACACATCAATACCCCAACATCTTGGCATAGAGGCTGTAGAATTCTTTATAGAGAGGGAATTAAGCTTGGAATATGAGACAAAAAAAATATATATGTGATGTCTTGAGATTTTTGCTCTCACATAATTATTTTATGCATGATGGTAGCTTCTACCGACAAGTCTGTGGGACGGCCATGGGGGTAAATTTGCCCGGCCTTTGCAAATCTATAAGTCTCATGGTGGGAGCTAACATATATTTACAGTGTTCTAAACCCATGGTTAGAAAATATTTTATTATTTGTAAGGTACATAGATGATCTTCTGATCATTATGAAAAAAATGTTTAATGTAACATTGTTTAAGGAGTTTATCAAATTTTTGGACAATAACTATGAATTTAAGATTTACTGGAGTATTTGATCCCACAGAAGTAAGCTATCTAGATTTAAATTTGCAGATTTGTAACAATAATATTTTTACGAAAACTTTCCGTAAGGCAATACAATACTACACGCCAGCTCACAACACCCTAGTCACCTCATTAAAGCTATCCCTAGAGGACCGTTTATAAGGTTAAAAAGAAACACATGTTCATTAGAAATTTATGAAAAACAGTCTTTAGACCTCAAAATAGATTAATTGCTAGGGGGTAGAATGAACAGAAGTTGGAAAAATGTAGAAATGAAATTAAGGAATACAAAGTAACTGCAAACACTGGTCTAAAGAAAGATGATACTTATAGTGAATCTATAGTCTTCACAACAGAATACACTTGTCAGTATACTAAAATAGTTAAAACTCTTAGGAAACATTTACACGTACTTGAAGGTGATGAAGTACTTGCATCCTTAATTGAAAAGTGTAAATTCGTATCTAAAAAACCGAAGACTTTAGCTAGCAGTCTCTACCCTAGGAATGTGACAAGAATTCCAAAACCAACTGGCTCTAAGTGGCTCACAAAACAAGGGAATTTTAAATGTATGAGCAGGAACTGCAATATGTGTGCTTGTATTGACTAAGGAAAACACTTAGTCAGTAGTTTTACTAAACAGAGCCATAATATTGATTTTTACGCAAATTGCAGTAGCACTTTTGCAGTTTACCTTCTCACTTGCAACATTTGCCAGTGCCAATACGTTCTCAAGAGAGCTCAGAAAAAGATTTGTGGAGCACTCGAGGGACATTAAGAACTATGTAAAAGAGTCGGCTGTAGCCAATCATTTTAATGGTGAACATTTCACCAATATAGTATATCTCAGTATCCAAATTATATATCTAGCTATTGTACCCCCAAGAGGAGGCAATAGGTTTAAAATATTGGAAAGGAAATACATTTTTTGGATACTTCAATTAAAAACTAGAAGCCCTTTTGGGATGAACAGGTAATGTGATATTAATTTCTTTATCAATAATTAGTTCTTTGACTTGTCTCTTTTAAGATATTATCTCATGATAAACGTTGCTACATGACTAATTTATTTAAAAGAATAGTTTACCTATTAAGATATGCTTTAATATAGGTAGTGCTATAGAATAACTAGAATTAACCATCTAGCTACTTCATGGTATTTTACGTACAAAGATACTTGGTATTCTGTATGCCTAATATCAACCATGTTTCCCAGTATTATTTGTTAAAACATCTTTATTATATTATTGTTCTTAAGAAAATATATTTACATAAATAATTTCGGGTTATTATTTAAAACCATCTATGTTAAGCTGTTTATGATATCTATTTTATATCAGAAATTTATTAACAGATGATTATATCTATTTATACTATGTAGATCATAAGTTAAATCATATTATTTTTCTAAGGGCTCTTGTATCAGTTATTTTATACATTTATATGTTTATTGTTAACATCCATGAATTCTTGTTTGTGATTTTGTTTTTTTCCACAATAAACATGGATTTTTGCACAGCACTTGATTGCAGCGCCTACATATTTTCACCTTGATTTCTAGTGAAATGCTTATGCAATGCCGCCCCCTGCAGCATATCCGATCGGGCTGATTGCTGTCCGCCTCTTACGACCGCTGCTTCTTGACTTCTGTTTCCAGGGATCTGGAAACTACAGGGGCTGCTTGTTAAATCTACCCCTTTATATGAATCATAAAACTTACATTTTTTACTTTAGTGGCCCTTGAAGATACTAAGAATAGCTAATAATATAAGCAAGTTTTTATAAATGGATCATACTCATTTTGGACACAAGTAATAAGTAATGTCCCCCATGTATCAGTATTAGGCCCATGTCTTATTAATACTTTTATAAATTACCTAGAGGAAGGTTTATATGGCAAGATCTCTATTTATATCTAAGCAACAGAGTAGAACTGCTGCTTCTAAATAAATCACCCTGTACTCATTCACTTGGGATGAATGACAGGCCCTGTTTTTGCCTGAGAGCAGGAATCCTTGTAGAGTGATATCTGATGCTATTTGTCCACTGCCTGCTCAACGCAAAGACAGTTTCCCTAAATTTGGAACCGTTTCCGTCTTAGATATGTTCAAGGATATTATTGGTTGTGTTAAATGGGTGGATTTTTGAAATTCAGTCAGTTCACTTGCCCATTTTATATTATAAAAAATGGATCAAATATGATCTGTGAAAGCTTAACGTGATTATGCAGATTTGGTCCATAGGTAATATACTGTTTATATTTATTGATCCTATGAACATTATCTTAAGTAAGTTGTCTTGCAATATTTGTCAAAGTAGTATATTTTACATTTAGGCCAAAAGTGTAAATAATACATTTTAAAAAAATAATCAGATTTTAATGAACCAATATAAACTTGGCTAAATAAAACAGCCACTCACAAATAAAGCCAAAAACAGACTGCAACTGTATTATCTATAGTAATACACTAGCCCTTATCTGTAGGGAGGTTCCTGCTTTTGTTGGTGCAAAACTTGGTATCAGTAAACTGGGTTACACACAACTTCCAGTCTACATTTAGAGCACCACAACATGCTTGGTATCCTGGGGTGGGGGGTAACCAGAAGACCACAGCATATTCGGACTAATAATGGTCCTCACTAATTATGTTTTTCTGCTCACACGATCAAAAAAGTTTTAAAGTGGGCATATTAGCAAGCGTATTACAAGTTGAAAGTAGTTTGCGTACGATCAAAACTTGATGGATGCAACCATGTCATCTTCTCCCTAGAGACTTAAAAAACAAACTAACAAAAAACAGCTATGGCTTGTGCGCTAACCGACATTGCGTAAGACCTACATTGCTAAACCCAAAGGTAGTAATGAATATTTGACTTTTTTTTACTTTTTTTTTATACTTAAAAATATATATATTTTTTGTAAAATATATATCTTTACCTATATATCTACATACGCACCTGTACACATATTTAGCTATACGTATATATATATGAATGAAGCGCATGTGAGCATGCGCGAAACGCGTCAGATCTAGCACCCCTTGCACACCTGTGTTAGTGCTACTCACCTTGTATATCCAATAAAGTCACCTGGCTTCAAGTTCCTGAGTCCTCGCTTTTTCCTTTGTATCATATATATATATATATATATATATATATATATATATATATATATATATATATATATATATAATAACTATATATATATTTTTATATATATATGTGTGTGTGTGTGTGTGTATATGTATGTATGTCATAACCCCTGAGTGGGCTCTGAAGTAAGGAGCTGTTGCACTGAGGTGCCAGGTTCAGGCTTGTGTGATTTACTCTTTTTAGACATGATAGTACACAAAAGCAGTAAAACCCAAGACAATCAGGTTAAATACAAGAGCGTCAGGGAGTTTATTAAACTGTAAACAGACATGCAGGATACTTTGACAGGAGTAAATTAGGTACAGAACTGACAGGTTGTAGATAACTATAAGATTATCAAAGGTAACTGAAAAATGGCACAGGTGATTGCAGACATCACTCTGGAACAAGTTATCTCAGATGAGTGCAGACAGACACTGAAACAGGATGCAAGAACAAATACTTTGCAAAGAATTAGAGATTAGACAAAAACAGTCTTTAAATTAAACTTGTAATGCAGATTGAAGACAGGGTGTTCAGATAAGCTGAAGACGGGTTACTCCTATAAAGGTAAACAGAACAACATTTGTAGAGATATTATACAGACAAGTTTCTGCATAAGATAAGAAGGCACAGGAGCCGATATTAGAACAGGATGTCACAGGTAATCACAGGACTTGTCACTAGTACAGAGTGACTTTGGTTGATGCAGACTTGACTCTGAAACGGGTTAGCACAAATAATGCAGGAAATAGCACTTTGCAGAGAAATAGTGATTTGACAAAGCAGTATTAATATTACACTTGTAATGTATGTTGCAGACAAGGTGAACATGAGAATGGAAGACAGGCTACTCCAAAACAGACAAACAGGATAACATTTGTAGTTCAGAAAGGACTCTGGAACAGGCTAGCACAAATTATGCAGAATGAGACACTTTGCAGAGAAATAACGATTTGACTTAGACCGTCTCAGGATCACTCTTGTAATGCAGGTTGCAGACAAGGTGATCAGATAAACTGTAAGCAGTTTAATCCAGAACAGGAAAATAGGATAACATTTGTAGTACAGATATACTGTCAGGTTTCTGCATAGATTAGGTAGGCACAGAAAGAGTCCCTTTAAGTGGCTAAAGGTCAAAGCCACAAATCAGTCTGAGCTGCTTGAGGTACCTGAGGAAATTCCAGCAGAAACAACTGAATGGCAAGTTAGGGTCCAAAACCAGATAGACAATACAAGTAATTTCAGTGCCAGAGGAGAATCCAGGATGATAGTCAGGTCACTAACTGAGGTACCAATACTGGTAAGCAGAAACTGGAGACTCTCTATCAAGAGCCCAGATTGAATTAAGACTGCCTTTTATAGCAAGCTGATTGTTGTAATTACCTGCAGCTGGCAAGCAGGTGGAGCAGAAGAGCAAGCAGCTGCAGGAAACAGGACTCCAAGAAATATACAGACCACACTTGCTGGATTGAAAACAAACATTCCTTGCAGCTTTAATGCAAGATGACTCTGTTGAACATTTTGCATGGGGTTGGTAGAAGAGTTATCCTTCTGTAGTTTGCACTGATACTCAGTGTACTCAGGTTTAGCTTCAGCCTAGCCACAACATTGCGATGGTCTGATGTCACATCTGCTCCTCTCATCACTCTGACATGCTGCAGGGACCTCCAGAATTTCTAGAAAATGCAGACATGGTTGATATGGCTCTCTGTTGAATGGTCTGTTGACTCCTACATTACCATGTGAATTATTTTGTGTGGGAATACACTGCCACCTATCACCAGACTTGAGGTTGCAGAGATATGCAAGCCTTTTACCATTCTCAATCTTGTTGCCAAGGCCATGGTTGCCCATTACTTCTTTGTACCCAGTATTGTCACTTCCACTCTTGGCATTAATGTCCCCCATCACTATGGTGATGCCTCTCTCAGGGCAATTCTCTAGGATGGCCTGGAGTCTGTTGTAAAACTGTTCTATTTCCTCTTTTATACTGTCATTTGTAGGTGCATAGCCCTGGATAACATTCATGTTGTTCATCTTTTTCTTTGTTGGTTTGATAGTTCTGAAACTGTGTGCTTCCAATTTAATCAGAGCTCTGTTGGTGCGGGCAATAGCATTAGTGCTACTCCCTGAGTGTTATCTTCATTGTGTTCATAATACAGCAGCATTCCTCCTGCAGCCAGTCTTTTCTGTCTGGACTGTATACATCTGGTCTCGCTGGTACCAAGCAGGGCAAGCTTGTAGTTTTTCATCTCTGCTGCCACTTAGACTTTCTTTCCTGTCTCGTACATGTTCCTCACAGTCTATGTCCCGATGATGATGTTCCTGTTTGAAAGCAAGTGAATCAGCTTTGTGGCTTCCAGGGATCTCTGGCTTTCACCAAAAGGCCCACTCATAACCTACCTCCTTTTGCATCAGGGCTTGGGACCAGCCATACATTTTAACCCTAATAATAACAACCCTATTAATATGTATGTGAATATTTATCAGCAACTATATACTGTATATATATATATATATATATCAAAGAATACAACAAAAGCACAATCCCTTGGAGTAGAAATGCAGGCAGGGAGAGATATAAATGTTAAAAGTCAATTTATTATACTTGCGTTAAAAACATTAACAGCACAGATCACAGAGTCCACAGCTGACGCGTTTCCTGCCTTACTGGCGGTTCATCAGAGCTAAAGACTAAGCATCCAGCAGCTGCTTTAATCAGAGGTGAGTTACCTGTATAACCAATCATTGGCTAACACAGGTAGAACTACAAGTTAACTATTAGTTAACCTGAATCACAGCACAAATGTTAACTGCCACAATGTAACTCTATTAAAACATTACTACATAAAGACACAATTTAAAATAGTGAATGAAATTAAACAAAACTAGAACTGGCATTAATGTGATGTATCAATACTCATAATGGATAATTTGGTCAAAGAGTATAAAAATAAGCACAGCATGTATTACAGTGAACGAGGTACAATAAAGCGCACAACAGTATAAATAAGATAAATGCAAATAATATTACACTTTATGACACTGTAATAACAATACCATGCTAAAGCCTCTCATTAAAGAAGGAGACATGGAAGAGAGCAAATTTAGTGCAATTTCAAAAAGGAAAGTAGGAAAAAGTTTAGAGCAATACCAAGTGTGAGATAGCTGAACTATGTATGGTATAGCGTATGAAGCACAGTGTGAAGTGCAACTATTTAAAGAATGAAGCAAAATAATATCTGAGGGTAACTAGAGCACCTATAAAACCTTTTATCTGTCAATAAACAGCTTTACATCACTTATTTTGTTTATTCCTAATGGAAAGCCTGTATTCAATGTGTGTATCCAAAAGATTTCTTTCCAACTTAATGCTTGATATCTATCACCCCGTCTCACTCCCAGAGATACTTGTTCTATACCCTGAAATTTGAAATGATCCAATCTATTCGGATGTGTAAAAAAATGTTTCGCAACAGGGGTTTTGGGAATATCTGCCTCTATTGATAAGAGGTGCTCCCTGATTCTATCTTTGAGATTCCTGGAAGTAAGGCCTGTATATTGAAATTTACAGAAAGTACATGTTATAAGATAAATAACAAAGATAGAATTGAAATTTAAACATTCCTTAATTCTGTAAGTTTTACTAGTATTGGTTGAGGTGAAAGCATCTCCTATTAAAGCGTAGTTACAACATTTACAGGGTCTGCCCCCACATTTGTAAAAACCTGGGTCCTTACTTAGCCAATTTGATTTTTTCAAACAATTAGAAGACACATTGGAGCTGAAATTTTTTCTAACTCTATCTCCTATGGTATCAGACTTACGTGAAATAAAGTTACAGTTGTTAGATATCGAAATTAAGTCAACATCTCTTTCTAAGAGGGGCATTCTCATTTTAATAATATTACAGAATTCATCATATTGCCTACTGTATTTAGTAATGAAATTAACACCTCTTTGTTGGCAATTCTGATATGTTTGATCTCTCCGGTTTTTATCCCTCAATAGACTATCTCTTTCAAAGCTAGATACTGATAGGGATATTTCTTTTAGTTCCTCTAACTTATAGCCCCTATCCACTAGTCTAGAGGTTAAATCATTAGCATGTATCCAGTAATCTTGCAGACTGGTGCAGTTTCGTCTGAGCCGAACTTATTGACCTTTGGGGATCCCTCTTTTGAGGTGCTTAGGATGCAACGAATCTGCTCTAAGTATTGTGTTCCCAGTGATGTCTTTTCTATAGACCTCAGTGACTACACGTTGTCCAGAGTGTTTAATTAATACATCAAGGTATGGTATACTGGTGTCTGAAGTATTGTATGTGAATTTCAAATTGTCCTCATTACGATTCAAGCATTTCACAAACTCACCTAGCTCTTCAACAGTACCTCCCCAGATTAATAGAATATCATCAATATACCTTGTGTAAAATTTGATGTTATTTCTAAAAATATTAGTGTCACTGAAGATTCTCATAAGCTCAAAATTAGCCAGAAAAAAGTTTGCATACGAGGGGGCAAATTTCGCCCCCATCGCCGTACCTCTGAGCTGTATGAAAAAATCTCCATTGAAAATGAAAAAATTACGATTCAAGAGGAAATCTATTGCTTGTAAAATGAATTCAATTAGTTCAGTATTGTATCTAGAGTATCTCTTCAAAATAGTCATAGTTGCATCAATTCCAAGGGAGTGGGGGATGCAGGAATAAAGAGACACTGCATCTATAGTAACAAATATATATTCCTTCCTCCATTTGGAAGTCATGAACTAGTCTCAGCAAATGCTTGGTATCCCTCAAGAAACCTGGCAAGGACTGTACTATTGGTTCTAACTGGGCATCAACACATTGTCCTAATTTCTCTCCCAGGGAGCCAATAGCAGAAATTATTGGTCTCCCTGGTAGATCAACAAGAGACTTATGTACTTTAGGTAAATATTTGAATACTGGTACCCTGGGATGTTCTACATAAATGTAGTCACTAGTTTTGTTTGTAATTACAGAACTTTCCACCCCCACATCAAATAGATGTTTAAGCTCATGCTGAAATTTGGATGTGGGATTGAACGTTAGTTTCTTATATGTGTAAGAATCCCCTAGTTGTCTATAGGCTTCTTTGAGATAGTCTGTTTGATTCAAGATTACAATAGAGCCTCCCTTGTCAGAATCAACAATAACGATATCACTATAATTTTTCAATTTATTTAGCGCACCTGCTTCGTTTTTGCTTAAGTTGTTATTCTTATTTTTGCCTAGTATATCTTCTTTTTCGATTTTTTATGACAAAGCAATTAAATCTTGTTCTAAAACTTAATGGAACAATTCTATTGTGTCATTACGTGCATGTACAGGATAGAAAGTGCTTTTTTTAGACTCTTTAATAGATTGTTGACTAGTGCTGCTTGCAACAGCATTATCTCCCTGTAACTCACAGAGTGACACAATATCACAAAGGTCTACAAAGTCACAATTGTCACTCAAGACCTGCATGTCCCCTCGTGAGTCACAGGGTGGATCTACGGCATTAAGATTTTTGAAATGCTTTGTAAGAGTAATTTTGTGAACAAAACTATTAACGTCTAAGATTGTATCAAACAGTTCAAAGTCCTTAGAAGGTGAGAACCCCAGTCCTTTTGACAACACAGAGATTTCACTCTGTTCTAGAGTCCTAGATGATAAGTTGATTATTTGCCTCTCTTGTTGTTCTTTTTCTTCCACTGTGCAGTGCGACTTGGATATTACTGGATACATGCTAATGATTTAACCTCTAGACTAGTGGATAGGGGCTATAAGTTAGAGGAACTAAAAGAAATATCCCTATCAGTATCTAGCTTTGAAAGAGATAGTCTATTGAGGGATAAAAACCGGAGAGATCAAACATATCAGAATTGCCAACAAAGAGGTGTTAATTTCATTACTAAATACAGTAGGCAATATGATGAAATCTGTAATATTATTAAAATGAGAATGCCCCTCTTAGAAAGAGATGTTGACTTAATTTTCGATATCTAACAACTGTAACTTTATTTCACGTAAGTCTGATACGTGAATCGTAATTTTTTTATTTTCAATGGAGATTTTTTCATACAGCTCAGAGGTACGGCGATGGGGGCGAAATTTGCCCCCTCGTATGCAAACTTTTTTCTGGCTAATTTTGAGCTTAGGAGAATCTTCAGTGACACTAATATTTTTAGAAATAACATCAAATTTTACACAAGGTATATTGATGATATTCTATTAATCTGGGGAGGTACTGTTGAAGAGCTAGGTGAGTTTGTGAAATGCTTGAATCGTAATGAGGACAATTTGAAATTCACATAGAATACTTCAGACACCAGTATACCATACCTTGATGTATTAATTAAACACTCTGGACAACGTGTAGTCACTGAGGTCTATAGAAAAGACATCACTGGGAACACAATACTTAGAGCAGATTCGTTGCATCCTAAGCACCTCAAAAGAGGGATCCCCAAAGGTCAATAAGTTTGGCTCAGACGAAACTGCACCAGTCTGCAAGATTACTGGATACATGCTAATGATTTAACCTCTAGACTAGTGGATAGGGGCTATAAGTTAGAGGAACTAAAAGAAATATCCCTATCAGTATCTAGCTTTGAAAGAGATAGTCTATTGAGGGAAAAAAACCGGAGAGATCAAACATATCAGAATTGCCAACAAAGAGGTGTTAATTTCATTACTAAATACAGTAGGCAATATGATGAAATCTGTAATATTATTAAAATGAGAATGCCCCTCTTAGAAAGAGATGTTGACTTAATTTTCGATATCTAACAACTGTAACTTTATTTCACGTAAGTCTGATACCATAGGAGATAGAGTTAGAAAAAATTTCAGCTCCAATGTGTCTTCTAATTGTTTGAAAAAATCAAATTGGCTAAGTAAGGACCCAGGTTTTTACAAATGTGGGGGCAGACCCTGTAAATGTTGTAACTACGCTTTAATAGGAGATACTTTCACCTCAACCAATACTAGTAAAACTTACAGAATTAAGGAATGTTTAAATTGCAATTCTATCTTTGTTATTTATCTTATAACATGTACTTTCTGTAAATTTCAATATACAGGCCTTACTTCCAGGAATCTCAAAGATAGAATCAGGGAGCACCTCTTATCAATAGAGGCAGATATTCCCAAAACCCCCGTTGCGAAACATTTTTTTACACATCCGAATAGATTGGATCATTTCAAATTTCAGGGTATAGAACAAGTATACCTGGGAGTGAGAGGGGGTGATAGATATCAAGCCCTAAGTAGGAAAGAAATCTTTTGGATACACACATTGAATACAGGCTTTCCATTAGGAATAAACAAAATAAGTGATGTAAAGCTGTTTATTGACAGATAAAAGGTTTTATAGGTGCTCTAGTTACCCTCAGATATTATTTTGCTTCATTCTTTAAATAGTTGCACTTCACACTGTGCTTCATACGCTATACCATACATAGTTCAGCTATCTCACACTTGGTATTGCTCTAAACTTTTTCCTACTTTCCTTTTTGAAATTGCACTAAATTTGCTCTCTTCCATGTCTCCTTCTTTAATGAGAGGCTTTAGCATGGTATTGTTATTACAGTGTCATAAAGTGTAATATTATTTGCATTTATCTTATGTATACTGTTGTGCGCTTTATTGTACCTCGTTCACTGTAATACATGCTGTGCTTATTTTTATACTCTTTGACCAAATTATCCATTATGAGTATTGATACATCACATTAATGCCAGTTCTAGTTTTGTTTTATTTCATTCACTATTTTAAAATGTGTCTTTATGTAGTAATGTTTTAATAGAGTTACATTGTGGCAGTTAACATTTGTGCTGTGATTCAGGTTAACTAATAGTTAACTTGTAGTTCTACCTGTGTTAGCCAATGATTGGTTATACAGGTAACTCACCTCTGATTAAAGCAGCTGCTGGAGGCTTAGTCTTTAGCTCTGATGAACCGCCAGTAAGGCAGGAAACGCGTCAGCTGTGGACTCTGTGATCTGTGCTGTTAATGTTTTTAACGCAAGTATAATAAATTGACTTTTAACATTTATATCTCTCCCTGCCTGCATTTCTACTCCAAGGGATTGTGCTTTTGTTGTATTCTTTGCTATTTGCCTGCTCAGTAAGGGTTTTTGGAGAGCCCCAGCAATCCCAGGAGTGAGACAGCTCACAGCAGAACATTTACCTGCTGTGATCACGAAGGGCGTGGACCGCAAGTGCACTGTAATCAAATGGAACAGCGCTGTTTAGGTGAGCACAGTGTTTGAATCACTTATACATATATATTATACTGACTTTTACTACTCAGGTGCTTCATCTAAAGGCGGTAAGCCTTCCCAGGGCCGGACTGGGAATAAAAAGCAGCCCTGGAAAATATGAAGGCCAGCCCTATTTTCCGTTGAGTCGTAGAATTCACAGGCCCCATTTTTCTTAAAGATGATTACTGGGATACTCCTTCCCCAATATTTTTTTCAGAATTAAATTATATTAATTTGCATTAAATAAAAATGCCAAATTGTTGTTATATAAGCACCCTACAACCCAATTGCAGCCATTAATCTCCCCTTTAAATTGTAGCTTCCCAGCCCCAACTGCTGCAGCCCACCGGGAAATCTCCTGGTATCCTGGTAGGCCAATCCGACCCTGAGCCTTCCTTCATATTGATGAGTGGGGACATTGTTGTTTGCTATTTGCAACTTTAACCTTGTGATATCCGCTATCTGTGGGACCCTTGTTTAGGGTAGTATCACAAGTAATACACACCTTTCATATTCAGAAATTGGAAGCCACCAAGCAGCTTGTGAATTTATAATGTATTTATATTGTGTTTGCTGCACATTTGTTTTATAACAGCAAGGGATAGAGTATTAAAGCGTTAATTTGTATAACCACACAAGCTATTTAAAAAGAGATTACCTAAACTAATCTTAAATATAAACAGATGGTATAAACTAAAAGGGAGCGCCCAAAATGTCTGAAGTATGGTTTGTACTGGTAGATATAATTAATACAAGCAGGTCAAATATGTTAGAGATCAATAGAAAAAGTAACAATTTTAATAAACTCAACATATAGTCTTAGATATATGGGTCTGTGTAAGGTACTTAAACACTGGAGGGTGGTAATTTTGAAAAGAAACACCTATTTGTTGAATCCAAATCGATTTTTCTATTAGATTGCTTCTACCCAAAGGGTCTAAATGCCAGTATTGAGATATTCCTTTTGTTTTAAATTTGTTATGAGAATGGAGACTTTGTTTATATGTATTTAACATACTTATTTTCAAATTTCTACATATAATCCTACAAGGAGATGATGAAATATTCTACGGTATAATAGTATATCAATATAATTTGATTTTTTAGTCATTTCTATATTCACTAAGTGTGTTTAGATTTGTATCTTTGTCAGTTTTACTATATATGTACAAATACTATGTTGGTTTTAGAATATTTAATAATGTGTCATCCTTACTTTTTTGATATATCAAGATTGTTTTGTATAATAATGGGATTAAATCCTAACATTTTATTGAATCTGAGATAACACTATATCCTATTTAATTATTATTTTCTGAACTTATGCACTTTTTATCCTTTGCAAACTTGAGCAGCATTATCCAAATATTTTTATTTGTTAATATATCATATTGATATATAACATTAGTACATAAGTACATCCTAATATTTTTTCTTTATAGACCAAACATTTTTTAATTACCTATAATTGTGGACTACAACTTCCTCAAGCCCTTTGGAGAAGTTTGTAGTCACAATACATTACTGCTATGACAGATGGCAAACTGGAAATGACGAACCAGAAGTGAAGTCACTTTGTAGTCTAGAACCATTATAGGTACATGGAACACACTTATTTTAGTGTCTTTTTATTGGACAATATTCCCTATACGTACAGTAGAATGTTTAGATGAGCTTGCAATAGCCTTGATGAAGGCCTTTCTTAAGGGCGAAACACAACGACAAATAAGCCTAATGTTTTAGGTGCAGGGCACTCTTATATTATCATTATTGCACTATTTATTGTCTTTATTTTTAGGTTTTACACATATTGGATTCACAACAGGACACCTATCAGGATTCCTTTTAACATTTTTTCATTTTATTATTACTTTTTTATATTTTAAAATTTTTTTCACAATGCTTTTCTATTTTATTTGTATTTTTTTAAGGATATATACAATAAAGAATATTTTTTTCTATTTTTTGGACACTTTCATTGGCTTGAACTCTTTATTTGGGACTACGTTTCATATTACTTTCAATTGACTTTATCCATGTAAATGCATATTTTTTAATGTATGCACATATATTCAGTCACCAAAAAGGGTATTTTTTATATTTTGTTTTTATGTATTATTAAAATATTAAAATAGTTATTTTATTTATTAATCTTTAACATATTTGACCTGCTTGCATTTATTATAATGTCTACCAGTGCAAACCATACTTCAACCATTTTGGGCAGAATTTTTTTTTTTTTTACAAACAAAGCCAAAAGAACTCTGCACCAATTTCTCTGTTATTCCGTAGGTGTGCAGGTCACAAGGAGTATCTGTTACCCCCCAAAAATGTAACTTTAAACAGTAAAAAATAGTGACAGCACCACAGGTATCATTCAGGTGCATGATTAAGGACCATGTAGGTCCGAAACATTGCATGTACCTGTGATCTTGAGGTTCTCCTACTAAACCTTCACCTGAATGATACCTGTAGTGCTGTCACTGTTTTAAGTTTTTTTTTTTTTTTTTTACCCTTTACACTATGTCTTCAGTCACGCTAACCCAACGAGCACAAATTCTGTTTACTTTCAACTTGTAATATGCATGCACGTCAGAGAGTGGTCACGATATTGCTTATTGTGACCTGCGCTAACTTAAGCTCGCTAATTTCTCTTTTATGGGGTCAATCAGATAAGTATCAGCATACACTCATGTGAAGTGTGACATTTTCAGATAATGAACTTTAGACTTTGAGACTGCTTTCTGTGGTTCTGTTTAAATTGTAGTGGGGACAGAGTTGGGGACATCACTTTATTTTTGGACCTAGGCAGCACAATGGCTTAAACCATTGTTTAACTGCAGTCCTCAAGTACCCCCAACAGGCCAGGTTTTCATTATAGCTGAACCAGTGCACAGTAAGCATGGATTTCCACTGAAGTTTTCCAAGAACACAGTCCAGTAAGAAAGCAGGGCAACACACAAGTATTTAGACAGAAAAAGCAAGTTAACAATAAACAAAGTCAGGCAGGGTCAAACACAGGTAGCAAGGCAGCAAGCAAGCAAGCACCAGAAGTCAAGCAAGAGCAAGCATTGTTAAACACAATGGAGGAAAACAGAGTCATGATCCAAATGTAGTTCAAGAGGCAGTATGGGGGTCATACACGGAAGTCAGCATTTGCAATGCAGTTTTACTTTGCTCATATATACTAGACAAATATAAAAAAAAACTTTTCCCTTACTTAAGTTAGCCATGGAAGGTGTTAATTTTATATTACTTCTGTTGTATCCTAACATGGTAACATAGTAAATGAGGTTGTCCATCGAGTTCAATCTATGCAAATCTTAATATACTTACAATAAAAGCTCCATTTAATCTTACATTAAGCCCATAAAAAATGACCCATTTAACAGCAACAATCATGTCTCTAAATTCTGTTTCTAGCCAGAAATGTATCTAAACCATTTTTTAAATGTATCTAAGGTATTGGCATTCACTACCTCCTCAGGTAATGAGTTCCACAATTTGATTGCTCTTACAGTAAAAAAAACATTTACATTCCTGGAGATTTCTTCCAGCCGTAAATTGTGACCTCTGGTCAATTTTCTTGGAATAAACAGATCTTCCATTAAGATAAAATAGTTTCTGTTTTCAGTTAGGTTACAGGCTGCACCAGTATAATGTCACTTTGAATAGTCTCATATTTAAACTATAAACAATTGTGTTGTATTTGCATGTGGCACTATGTATTTATTTCACATTGAGTTATTTGTTTGCCTGAAAAAACATTGTTTTTAAGGTGCCAATATATCAAACCATTACATTTCTGATTTATTAAATCCTGTGATTTTCTTCAACTATATATGGTGAAAGCACAGTGAATTTTACCTCTACTATATGGTCTAAAAATGCTAAAATGAGATTTAATCCTGCAGATAAGACTTGTGTATTTGTTTAGTTTAATAATATGCCTTGTGATTAAAATCTCATTAACAATTTGGTTTTTGGTTATTTGAATCCTATTAAATACTATAGATTGCTTTATATATCCCCACTTAACATCTTCATATATGTCTACAATCATTTCCACACAAAAGTGCTTATTAATTTAGCAAGAATAAGGATTCAAAAATGACCCCACAGTCTTTCAGAAGCATCTGTTAAAATAAGAATATAGGGTGAAAACATTCAATTTTATTATGAAACTGCAGTTTGTGTTACTAATTATTAGAAAAAATGTTGTGCTTCAACACTTTTAATTAAAGAAATGTTAACAAAAGACATAACATTTAACCCTTATGTTGGAATAAAAAAGATAATTACCCTTTTACTAGAGAATCATATAATTAGCGTGACAATTCTAGTATTGTGCAATTACTTGACTTAACATTCCTCCTATAAAAGGGTTTATTAAGTTTTCTAGTCTCATCTATCGTCATTTCTCTAATTAAGTCTACAAAGCACCAATTACTGAATTTTACACATTAATTTGGTCACTGGTACCACATAACTGCTTTAATTAGTTTCAACAATGATGCATGTCACTTGTTTGTTTCTAGCTTTTTTACAATATTGCTATTTTTTTAAATTTATTTTTTAGGCCTAGAACCTGCTGACGACGGCATATGCCCATCACTTTTTTCTCCCTATTTATTTCCCACCAGGAAACTTCTTTAGTTCAATAAGTGGAAATCTGTTCTTTATAGTTCCACTTGCTTATTCTCAGGCAGATAAGTTATAAGGGACCAGAAGGCTAACTATCTTTAAAAATCTAGGATGGAGAAAACTAGTCTTTCAGTCAGCTAGAGCAGTGGTTCTCAACCAAAGTGACCTCAAGGCCCAGTAAATTTTTGCTAGACATGTCCAGGGCCCGGTAGTTTTATATATATATATATATATATATATATATACAGTGAGCAGCAGGGGCAGGCTGATCAGCCAGGCAAATAGGACCTTGGCCGAGGGACCAGCAAGTAGGGGGGCCCACATATGGCATCTCCACGGATCCTGGTGCATTCCTTAAGCTGAAGTTTTCAGTTGCCCTATCAGTAACTAAGCAAAAAAAGTGTGGGTTTAGTGGAAGGGGCCCTGGCGGGGGTCTGTCGCTGTGAGGGCCATGGAGTGTGGGGTCTGGCCCTGGAGGTTGGGTGCCCTTTCTCTGGACCTTAATGTTGGGGGTCCTGGCTCTGGAGGTTGAGGGGCCTGTTGGGGGCAGTGCAGGAAGGCTACCATGTTCATTTGCATAACATTGAATAAATTTTGGTCAGTGTGAGACAGTTTTCCTGGGGCCTTGATTGGTATCAGTCTGCCCCTGGTGTGCAGTGGGGTAAGAGTGTGCAGTGGGGGCATGACAGGTCGGGCCCACCAGCAGGACTATCACGGCCCGGTACTGGGCCATGGCCCAGCTGTTGAGAAACCAGGAGCTAGAGACAAGGGGAGGGGCAGGTATACATCTTATTTTTGGTAAGCTTTCAACGGTAGCAAAGAATATGTAATCTTCTACTGACCACTACCACACTCTTTACCTTACCCTGCCCTTTTCCCCATCCTTTACTGATTTAGAATAAGCAGGTGCGTTCTCTTCCTCCAATACGCATTTTAAATAAATATATATGTTGATAGATAGTGTATATTGCTGTGTGGAGGTTCCAATCAGGGGCGTTGGATGGATCAGGAGCTAAGCAGATCCTCCTTTATAGGTAGTTGTATGGCTTTACCCATGATCAAGGAAGCTATTGTGAAGCAAGGGATTGCACATTCATATTGGCAAGTCTCAGAACTGTGACTGGATTGCGATATCGGAGCAAAATATATATATATTTTTCCCCCCATAGAATGTAACAAGTAGTGAAAATGTTTGTAATCTGTATAAATCTTTGTTTAATGTTATTTTTTATAATGGTTTGATTGCATATGAGTCACAAATGTCAGTGACAGAAATACCGTAATAGGAACTACTATATACCTACAATGCAGCCCATGAGCAATCAGTCCTTTTTAACATGCTTAAAGTGAAAGTCAATCCTAGCGTATGTGAAATGCTAGGATTGACCATTGAAACAAATAAAGGGGACTTTCATTCATGAAGTATAAAATACTTCATGCAGAAAGCTCCTTTATTTGTTTCAAGCGTTCGCAGTTCTCAGCTGCTAAGGTAGCCCACGGCAGAACGCTGTTTTGCTAAGAGGTGACGATTCCACCTCTTAGCAAATAGCGTGCAAGAAATACGGCTCCCAAGGGCGCCAAGTGCTATTGTCATTTCATACTATAGAACAGTATTGATGCAAACACCTGATTTGTATGGGATAAACTTGCTGAAGAGCCATTGTATTGGGGATTTCCATTTGTATAATGTGAAACTTGTAGGTTTTTGGTAAGTTCATAATGGGAATCATGGTTTTACTTTCAGCTCTGTTAACTTGCGATTGAGCGGCGCTTGTGCTTGATTGAGAAAACTTTACTTTCAACTTGTTATAAGAGTGCACAGATGCTTGTAGTATGAGAAAAGAGAAGAAAAGGGGCACCTCATAGTGTAACCATGTTAGAGACAACGATCAGTTTGGAGAAAGAAAATCACTGACCGCTGTGTGTCAGCCTGTTCTACAAGCACCTTCACAATTTAGGGTGCATCAACTGTGAGTGATTTTCATTTTTCAAATTGATTGTTGTCTGTAACATGGTTACAGCATGAGGCACCCCCTTTTTCTTTTCTCATAGATAAACCTCCACACTGATGGTCATAAGCAGAACTTTCCTGGAGACATATGAACTCTAAGTTGCCATGCTACAGACTTTTTGACCATTTCTTTACTTGTTTGATGATTTATTTATACCTTTTCGTATATCCATTTATCTCCCAAAATGATATTTCCCGCTTAATAGTAGATATAGGCCTCTAGTTATCAAGGTCTGTCGGACCTGATCTGACAGTGCGGATCAGGTCCGACAGACCTCGCTGAATACGGCGAGCAATACGCTCGCCGTATTCAGCATTGCACCAGCAGCTCACAAGAGCTGCTGATGCAACGTCGCCCCCTGCAGACTCAATCGGGTTTATTTCCGGCGATGTCTGTCCGCCTGATCAGAGCAGGCGGAGAGGTTATGGAGCAGTGGTCTTTGTGACCACTGCTGCATAACTGCTGTTATCGGAGCTTGATACATATGCCCCATAATATCTATTTATATTTTATTAATCTTTACTTATACTACTCTTTTTATACAGATAATATAATATTAAATTAAATTTTTGGTTAATCCCAAGTACAGATTGTGCGCCTCCTAATGATGTCTTTTTTAGATTTCTTTTCTTACAGTCCTGGTATGGAATTTACTTCACTGCAATTTATGCTACAAATCTTGTGCAAAAACTGCTCCACTTGTAATTTAGGCTTCCGTCTCTGTCATTCCATGCTCCCTCTTGTGCAAAAAATAACATTTGCATAGTTGCTTTAATTATATTAATATTCATCATATTTTACTTCCTTATGTTTAATCTCCTATCCTTTAATATCCTTCCCTACCCATTCATCTGTATTTGTGTAGCATGGCGGTAAACGTCTCTTTGTGTGATGTGTGTGTTTGCTTATCAGAATGAATATGAAGCTGAATTAATGTATGAATATGATTGATGGTCAGAATGGTGTGTGCTGAATGATTCTGAATCTGAAGTTGTATGAATGAGAACTGAAAGGGGTGTGAATGGGTGTGTGACAAGGCTTCTGAAATATTTGTGACAGGAGATATAAATGTTGTGTGAATAGCCAGTAACATGGCTGCAGCTTTAACAAGGTATTACTGCTCATCTGGGTATTGTCATTCATTTTATGTGAAACTGCACTGCTTATGTGATCCTCATCAATATGAATATTCATTGTATGGTTAGGCATGTGACGTGTTAATTTGATTTCCACATAATTTTTTTTTTTTTTTTTAAGAATAACAAGTCATAAATGAGATTTTATAACTAGCTAGTGAGATTAATAAACCAATAGCAAATGAGAACAATAACATTATTGACTAATAGCAAATAACAATATATTTATAAATATTGTTGTAAGAGATAAATTTTAGAAGTGAGCCCAATAATATATTTTCATGGGGAATAGTGCCAAATTAATTTTGTTAATACTTTCTGGACAAAACAAATATAAATGAAATTTGGCCAAAATATAAATTCGTAAATTTTTAGAGCAAATAATTTGTCTGAAACAAATTTTTACCCCATGCACATGTCAATTATACATAGGGGTAGATTTATTATTGGTCGAGCGGACATGATTCATTGTAGCGAATCATGTCCGCTCAACCTCGCTAAATGCTGACAGCATACACTGTTGGCATTTAACATTGCACAAGCATTTCTTGTGAAATGCTGGTGCAATGCCGCCTACTGCTCATTCGTGGCCAATCGGCCGCTATCAGGGGGTGTCAATCATCCCGATCATAATGGATAGGAATGATTGCAGTCTGCCACCTAAAAGGTGGTGGAGAATTTATGGAGCTGTCTTACGACCGCTGCTGCTTAACTTCCGTTTCAGGCGAATCAGAAACAATGGGTGTAGAAAGCAGCATTCATTGGTTAATAAATCTACCCCTAAGAATTATCACCATAACTACAGTATGTTATACTAAGTAATAAATATAAACTAATAATGATATCTAATATTAGTTTAACAATGAAGCAGTGTACAATTCTGAGGACAGTAAAAAAAAATGAAAAAATAAAACAATACATGCACATACCCTGAACAAATGAACAAGACGGATTTATGGTTTACACTGTACAATAAAAAAAGTTAGAAGTGAATGCTGCAGTTACAAAATCTGTATTTAGGGAGGGCGCGTGCGTGTAAATAAAGGATTCACTGGTGGGTGGTCTTTAGATAGAAGATGCCGTACAACAACACAAATCCTTCTTACAGTAAACAGAGTGCTTCTAAAATAAAAGCTTCAATGGATCATTTTACACATTTTCTTTTATTTTATACAGCTTTTATGTTCTATAGTTTATGTGCCTTCATAGGGAGTGTTTATCTTATTAGCATTTCTGCAGGGGACATAGTAAAAAAAAATAAGCACACCTGCTAAGCCAAACACATTATTGAAATGGTGTTACAAGTCACGTGGTATTCTGTTCACTGTTGTGTGAAGATCCCACCGATTTTTTCAATCATTACAGCTGCTATTTTACCAATGACTTTTGTGATTAATGAAAAAAGGATCTTTGTTTACCCATGTGTCCCCATAAGGACACAAATAATTTGCATAAAACTACATCTGGAAAATATGGAATTATGATTATGTGCTCAAAAGGAAATTACTATAGCCCATCAGAAGACGCTTCACACATTGCAAGAACTTAAAAAAAATATTTGATGTTTTTCTAGCACATAATTATGCATGATATAAATATTTATATACATGGGAATTTAGCATATCAAATTATATCTAAATCTCTTTCCTGTCAGAAAAAAAATAATCTGACAAAATATACAACATATTTTCAAACAAAAATAAATAATTTGTGTTAGTTGGTGCATTAGTTAAAATTAAAAAAGTTGGCATGGCAACCATTTTCCTTATTAAAGGGATATGAAACTAAAACTTTTTCTTTCACGATTTAGATGGAGCATGCAATTTAAAAAAAGTTTCCAAAGTACTTCTATTATCAATTTTGCTTCATTCCCTTGGTATCCTTAAATGAAGGAGCAGCAATGCACTACTGGGAGCTAGCTGAACACAGTAAACCAATGAAGACAAACATATATGTGCAGCCATCAATCATCAGCTCACTCCCAGCCTATTTATGCTTTTCAACAAAGGATATCAAGAAAACTAAGTACATTTGTTACAGAACAAATAAAAAATGAATGCACATGCCTAATCAGGAATATTAAATCTAGATGCAACATAAAACAATAAAACTACTGGTCTTGACTAATTATGTGGGGTAAACTTAGAGCATTGAAAGGTTCCTATTTCTGATTGGGCACATAGCAAATTGCATTAAGAACTGAGAATAGAATGGGCATCCTATTTTTTCTTGTTGATGCAAGTGACAACATAATTGGCTTTATTTTTCAAGGCATTAAGGAATATGGAACTGATCTCTCTGCCACCTAGGTAGGAATCAGTAGTAAAAATAAACTGGCAAAGTAAAATTTGGTTTAAGGTGGGAAAATGGCCAAAGAAATCAATTGTAGTACAATTGAGGATTATCAAACAGTGTGTTAGAGAAAAAATATACAAAAGTAGTAGCTCTATAGCACCATTGTGTACCTTAATAATATAATTTCACTTTTACCTAACTTATTAAAACCAGAATATATATTAAGTTTTTATTTTATTAGGTTTGGTAAATAGAAGGTCTGTATCTACAGCTATGTATATTATGCTCTAAAATGAAGCAAAGGGGTAACACTCATTTGGTACAGCAGCACTGCCCACATTATAAAAAATGGTCAATAAAACTGCACATATTTTAAAAGTAAACAACCCTGGGTATTGATCTATGCCCATAGTTTAACTTTTTACACAAACTTTTTGTTTCTCAGTGAAATTATTTATACACAACTAGAGAAATGTTTCTAAAATCTTCTTTATGATCTCCTGTATTCAGGAATATTAGATATGTAAGGGTTTGTCATTGGTTTTGGTAATTAGCCCTTTAAAGACCGGGCATTTTGCATTTTTCTCTCTCCATACTACTCACCATTAGAAGCCTTCTCTTGGTTGTATTAATGCAGAACCACAATCTTGAAAAAAAATATTCAAAGGTCTTTTTTCCCTTATCCACAGTATTCCAAATTGACAGTCAAAGCCTTTCACAAGAACATCAAAATAATCCAATGGTCTTCTTTTCATCCACTGATGTAGTCCATCTTTCATCCAAGAAAACAAGCCCTCCATAGAGATATCCCACACCGCAGAAAGACTCCTGGGTAAGTATGGACATTAAAGATGGTATTTTACAGCATAGGACAGATCAAGAGTGGCCGAGTGGAAGAGGGACTTCATCAGATCAAAAGAAGAAGAAATAAGACCATTGGAATATTTTGTAATAATATTTTGTAATATTTTAATGTTCCTATGAATGGCATTACATATCAAAATGAAGAGTTTGTTTTAACAAATTATATATCGGAGAAAGAGTATGACCTCTTGGTGGAGATCTAATACATAACAGTTCGAAATTGGTCAAGGGTCTAACCATATATCTAGCCTGTGGTTGTCAGGACAGAGAACTGAATAATCTCCTATAAGTGTACCAGTTGTTAAAGCATATACCACCTTGTTCCATTAGATCTGAGTGTGACTCTATATATTAGAAAATATTTAGGTAATTCCTGATAATGGGAGGGTGATGTCTGCTGTATTAAATCAATTTTTAGATCAAATTCTGCATTGTCTATTAAAGTGGTAAGTGGCGATGGTATAGAGGAGAGATATGGGAAATGATGTAAAGCTTGCTCCCATACTTGAAGTGTTTCTTCTATTATAGGGTTGAATAAAATCTTGCGGAGTCTTCAGTTTCCAACAGAGATGTGAAGTTTGATGCATATCATGTTCCAACTGCACCCAATATTTATAGTCATAGTAAATACACTAATCCACTATGCGTTGTAAAAGTATAGCATAATGATAGTAAGATAAATTGGGCATTCTCGGCCCTCCCTGGGTTTTAGGCATCTGCCTGATATGTTCTTTAGCATTAATTCTATGATGCTTATTATGCCAGCGAAGTAGCTAAACTCTTTCTTAAGATATGTTTGTGGGAGTGGAATAGGCAATGTTTGTAGTAAATATAATGATTGGGGAACACCGTCATCTTTATCACATTTATCCTGCCTAAATATGACAGTTTTTTTGATTGCCATGAAGAAAGGTCTTGGATTATAAATTCTATAATGGAGATAAAGTTTAATTTGAGCAGCAAATCAGTTGCTATTGTGAGATTTACCTCCAAATATTGCAGAGACTTGGAACACCATGTAAAGGATAAAAGTTGTTTAACTGTTTAAAATATTTAAAAAATTTCATTTAGAAAAGTTAATCTTGAAATCAGAAAGTGTATAAAAGGTATGGAATTTGTTTAAAAGATAAGGGATAGATAATAGGATATCACCAGCAAATAGCAAAGGTTTGTAGGATGGATCACCTGTCGAAATTCCTGATATGTTTAGGTTTTGTCTGATCTGAGCAGCATGTGAACAGCAGTGGAGAAAGGGGACACCCCTGTCTCTTACTGTTCAAAAAAAGAAGGGGTCTGACAACATACCATCCTTAGGATATGTGCACTAGGATTAGTGTAAAAAGAGAAAATTCTGAACAGGATAATATTGCCAAATCCCATGTACTCCAACATTTGCATAAAAAGGTCCAGTCAACACAGTTAAAGGCCCTTACTGCATCAGTAGACAAGAGTACCATTGACACTCTTCTGCTGAACATAATCAGTTGTAAGGCCCTGTCTGTGTTCTCTTTTGCATCTGTTCTGATAAAACCAACCTGGTCCTCAATCAGGGTGGTTAATAGAGAGTTCATAAGATTTGCTATAATCTTGGAGAAAATGTTTATATTGGAGTTTAAAAGAGATATGGGTCTTTAACCAGAGGGATTATCAAGGGCTTTATTTGTTTTTGGAAGAAGAGTGATATTTGTGGATAATGAGAACTGTAAGAAAGACTGGGTATCATCTATGGAATGAAAATATGCAAGCAATTGTGGTAGAAGTTCTTGAAATTTTTTGTTAATTAAAATAGAAACCTGGGGGGGCGGAGCCAACGCTCAGGGAGAGCAGACGTGCCTGAGATGAGCTCCCACTATTTTTCTGGTCTAAACAGCAAAATCTGCCATACACGTCTCAGAAATCGCCTAAAAAGTTGAACTATTGCTAATCTAATGTCCCTGACAACTATGGGATGAGTTTTGCTACAGACATACTTCAAGAATTTGGTGCGCCCTAAGCTAAACATTTGAGGCCTTGCGACCTGATTGCACTAATTTTTCTGGGTACCGGATCCTGTCTAACTTGGGTGCACAATCGCTACCTTGCTTTGCCATGATCATGGGGGCAGATAATGCTACCATCCGGCAGATGTTGTTGAACTTTGAGCGTAATATGGATGGGAAATTTGAAGCCCTACTCTGTGTAATCAGAGATAACCACGTGGAGTCGGCCATATCTAATTCTGAGGTGTGGGTCGAAGATAATGGCCAGAGGAGAGACGCTTGAAAGAGGCAGCCCACAGAGGAGTGTGTTCCAGCCACTTTGTTGTGGACCTCAGAAACAAACCTCGCGCCTCTTACCCCAGATCCCATGTTGAGAGATGCGACCGCTAGCGGGGAGGAGGCAGGGGGAGACGGCGCGGATGCCGGGGCCTTGCATGCTCAAGAGATTTTCGCTCACCTCCTGAGTACTTTGGGACTCAGCTATGGCAGGCTGATGGAAACACGGGCATCTGAGTCGGAGCAGCAGAATCGCAATACACCTGCAGGAATCATAATAGCGGAGAAAAGATCTATACCGCTGCGGCGGAAGTTGTCCCCGGACTGTGAGTACCTTGGTTGCTTGCAGCCTATGGCGGCTGATGTCACATTCTGGCCGTGTCATGTTGGCACAGTATGTGGGAAGAGCGAACACTATTTTTTCTGTAAGTCTGGCTCGATGGCACCACAGTTTTTTGTAGCAAGCGGATTGAGGCCAGGGGAAGCTGAAGGGCGAGAGAAATACCTACTTCTACTATGCACTAGTGGGCATAGGCTAAAAAGCTGGAGTGGGATGAATCCAGAAGCTATGTTGCTGAAGCCTTATTCACCAGCTCCAACGTTGGGCTCCCAATCGGCAGTAACTTTTGGAGATTAGCAGGAGATTTGTGCAGCAGATGGTAACATGGCTCTACGGGTGCTCTGTTTATTTTCCCCAAGACTGCCGTTAACATTATATGTGCCTTTTGCAGAATCTTCAAATATTTACCAGGCCCACAGACTACTACTGATGAAGACATACTATATATGTCTGATGTGATATCTCTTGGACACTGGCTGTGCTCCTTTAATTTACCGGGAACAAGTTTCTCTCTACCAATAAGTCCTCTGTGACTATCTAAATGTTGAACATACTTGCATCACTACAGCTGCCTGAACTGACTTGCTATACGAATTCTGCAGCTGCTGCTTTTACTACTTTCCCAAACCTTGTAGGTAGAACTTAACATAAAGCTATGTGTTCTGCTAATGAGTTTGAATGAGACAGGATAACCTAATCTATATCATACACTGTCCTCTATTTCTGCAAAGTTAGCTAATTAAACACTGGTTTGTAGGTAGAATTGCATCTTCCAATAATAATTTGGTTCTAATTGCTTGAATTGAGCTAATTTTATGATAACTGTCATATAGAGCCTATAAAGAACTCAATCAGTTCAGTTATTATGAATGTTATATAGGTTCACATTGTTTATTATTAGGCTAATATGGAAGCTGAAAGTTTGGTAACAGTTTCTTTATATGTTAAACTAGCCCTTTGCATTCAGGTCGGAATGTAGGCATGGAAAATTATATGTCCACCTTATGCACTAAGCAAACCAATCTTACTACTATGCACATAACAGAGAGATAGCATGTGGTGATTTACTATAATACAGGTTTTAGCATGGTTCTGATTATGTAGGCTTGTTCTGAGCCCTCTGACTTACCCAAGTCTGTTAACTCAATGTGGTGACCTACTCCCTAATACAGATAAGTACTATCTTCATTGTTTTCTCTATGAGATGGTTAGATGGGGTACTTGATATTACATGTTGTGAAGGGTCTTGCTTTACTAAAGAATCTATATTTTCCCTAACAGTTCTTAACTCTTTAGATAAGCAGAATGTTTTAATGACTAAGGATAATACCTAGATTTGAGCTATAGCCCTAATAATACATGTTGGCTCACCTATACTGTAAACCTCCTTACTTATGGCCAATATCTTGCCAACACTAACCTGTTTATGCTATAGCTTCATTATTATGCTCATCTGCTAACACCTTCATAGGAAGGCTCATTAGGTTTGCATAACTACTACTACTTTGATGATATACACTCCTTACTCTAACTGATAACTCTTACAGAGTTATAGCTCTTATAGAATGTACACTAGTGTACATACACTAATACCGCAGCACCCTAAATATGTCACACTTTTTGAGGTATTAAATGTAATCACCCTCTCCTAGACATATGCCTTGCTAACACCCATTTTGATGTATATACTCTGGCTTTTGTGACTAGGGGTAGATTTGGGGCATATTGTGTTTACCTATAGTGTGTATTAACATGACCCATAATCTCTTTAAAAAAAAAAAAATTTAAGAAAAAAAAATAATCTTTTGCTCTCATGGCCCAGTAAAAGGGAAAGATTAGACACCAGATTGAGAAATGTTTGTTCTTATATTTACAAGACATAACTGTTTACTATCTTCTCAAATGTTATATAGAAATATATATTTTTTTTATCAGACTCCATTTTAGCTAATGGACAAGTTTAATACACAATGTTTGGATAAGTTCATATATTGCCTGTTTCATTACTCTTTAGGTCAGTCCTGAACACCTATGTGAATTGCTGTCATTGTGACGTATACATTTCTTTATAGTTTATGCTTGTAACATCTGAGTCTTCCTAAATGAATCAGCAGAGTGGCCTCTGGCCCCTATTTAGCTACTCCATTTTGCGTTAAGATGTCACTATATCCCACTATCTACTCCTAAGTAGACTAACTTTCCAAGGCATATCTAGTTTGTCTTTTTAGTAATCCAGCTGCCAGGCCTACGGTCTCTACGTTCGGGCACTTCTAAGCCCACACCAGGTACCCTATGCTACTTACACTTATATATGGCTCCGTCCCCCCATCCCTTTCCCTATGCATATAGCGGTGCTTACCCGCTGAATATCCCCCTCCCCCCTATATTTCTCGGCCCAAGAGTGGCTGATACTTATGTTAACCCTCCACAGGCTAATGCTTTGGTCTTAGGTAAAATATTATTAGAATGTGGAGTTCATATGCTGACAATATAAAAAAAGAAGTTCTATTTTATCTCGCCTAAGATATTGTCTATCTTCATATCCAGATTTGAAATGTATTTTTTCTTGCTGTATATGCATATTGCTCTCTCAATAATGCCTTTGTATAGACAATGTATTACTCTCTTTGTTGTAACTTTGGTCTTAGGGCGAGTACTTGTTTTGATGATATGTGCTTTAACTTCAATAAAAAAATTATTTAAAAAAAAAAAAAGAAACCTGAGCCATCTGAATCTGGGTACTTAGAGAGATATTAATGATTACTGTGGTATATATCAAGGGAAACCGCGCGGGATTACTCAAGCATAGGCACATAATTCCTGAGTTCCATATGTTGGGGAGCGGAGTCAAAGGCGAGAAATTAAAGAAGCTTATGAGGTGAGGATAATTTAGGTAGTTAGGGTGTTACATGGCTATCATCAGCTAGTTAACATATCTCTTACTGCAGCTCTAATTCCCAAATTAACTGACCATAGTGTATTAAAACAAAGTTACCATCCTTAAGCTTATTGGTATATAGGGCAACGATCCTTGATAGGTAACAGTAATTCATATCTAAGGTGATTGATAAAAAAAATAAAAAATCATGGTGCCAAAGCTAAGTATGATATAAAATACCACGACAGTAGAGTCGTTCCTCTCTTGTCATATGTGATGTAGGTACTGTATAGCTACTGCGAAGTTATATATAAATCAGTTTGCTATCATATGTAGTTGTAAAACCCCAAGCACCCAACTTAACTAAGAACGCAACTTGTCCTTATTTATTGCTGACAGCTGTATGGGCAGTTTTATATTAGATAAAATGTTTGACCTAGCAACCATATAGGTAAAACAACCAACGCTACATTACCATACTGTAGGTCACAGTAATTATGTTGGGTACTATGAAAATATCTATGTAGGTTAGCATGAATACAAATGGGATAATCCCAACCAGAGAATAATGAATATTAAGCTGAAGGAAACCATTATGTCTTTCCTGTTGTCACTGGTGCCCTAATATTTATCAAACAATTAACTACATTGCAGCTACTTGGGAGTGAGGAGTACAATCTAAATATAAGCATCCTCCATTAAAAATAATACCTTTTTCTGTAACAATAGCGTGTAATATTACTTACAATAATTCAATAGAAAGCACAAAGACATCTAGCTTGTTGCGAAAAAATTCCCATCATCCGGGCATGGGCCCTATACCCAGCGACAGGAAGATATATATACGAAAGAAAAAACACAAAACAGATGTCAGTAACTAACAGATAGTAAGCTGTGTGTATATGTCAAAGTGTAACTTAAGATCCAAGTGGCTTTGGGCTTACATAACATATATGTTGACTTACAGATTGCAGCACAACAAGCAAGCTTTTAACCTAGATTTGCTCAAAATTAAATAACATTGCATGCAGAATATTCATATCATAGTTCACAGTCTTCAGTTTCATTAAGTCTTTAAATGATTATACAAAAGGCTACCCACATATCTTGCGAGAAGATTCTAACCTTATTTGGGAGGAAGGGAATAGGGGAGACCAAGATCAGAGCAAACAATGGTTCACCTAAATAAGTAACTATAGAAGTATGTTGGATTTGGCTAATATAGAGTCACAGAACATGAGCACCAACAACTATACTGTAGGGAAATGCATAACAATACAGGTTTTAAACATATTAATTGCACACAACCATATAAACAATTTCAAACTATACAAAGTCCTAATTGTCTGTACAAGCATGTAATGCACAAACTAAACTGACAGGAGAAGAAATATACATCCACTCAGCTAGCCTGTTGCTAAGCAGATAAAATATGGAAGTGCTGTCCGGTAACAAGCTTAGCCAATGCCCGTTTTAAGGTTATCTTGTGCCCAGGTTGTTAAGTGTCCATGACGCCATTTATCTCCCTTTGAATCATACCACTCAGTTGGTGATGTGCAAAAGAGGCTAGGGCAAAATAAGACAGTCTGCAAGAATATGTCTGCACAGGTTAATGGGAAAACCTCACAGAGTCTGGTCTGCTTTTCTGAGTCACCAAGGTTGGTAGTTAGATGAATGCTGCCATAGAGATCCAGGGAGGTTGCACAAAATATATAGTTTTCTGTCTCCTCACCTTGCTTCCATGAAGCCAGAAATCTCTTCATCATTAGACAAGTGCTGGCAGAGTTCAGACCTGTTGCCGCGCCCTGAAATGGGCCTGCAGTGGTTACCAAATTGTGACCGGGTTTCGTCAAAGAGCTGATGCGCTGCTGCATTTGGGGATCTGATGTTTTACCAGGTTGTGAATGCTGGGGTCTCGAAACCATGCCATCACAGAGCTCATTAGCAGTGCTGTCTCCCCGTAGCGTTCTAGGGATATAGTTGGTAGGGAGATAAAATGCGGCCCCGATCTGAGCTATGAAGTCCTCTTGATACTGTTGCAGTGCGTGACTGATTGCCTGCAGTTGGCTGTGTTGCTTCATTGTAATTACTCGAGGTTAGCTCCAGGGGATATTGGGTTAAGGCTCCGTTGGTTCTCCGGTGACTGTAATCAGTACTTCAGTCACAAAGTAGTTGCATAGTTTGTAGGTTTCTTAAACTTCCTCGTGGCTTCACGGAACAGAAAAAAGGCAATATTTGTTCAGCTGGCACCATTAAAATCGGAGTTAAGCATCACAGATTGGTGTCCCCCTCCATATTAGACAAAAGTCCAGTATTAAGATATTTATATTGCATGAAAATGCCATAGAATGAAGGTATATTTGCAGGAGCTTTGTTTCTGTGCGACCTGTTGCTCATATTTAAACTTTTTGAGTCACCAGCTCCTACTGAGCATGTGCAAGAGTAAGTGTGTATGCATTTGTGATTGGCTGATGGCTGTCACATGGTACGGGGGAGTGGAAAAAGATATAACTTTTAAAATTGTCAGAAAAAAAATCTACTACTCATTTGAAGTTCAGACTAAGTGCCAATTGCATTGTCTTGTTATCTTGCATTTGTTGATTATGCAAATCTACAGTGTTGACTGGTCTTTTAATTAATTACAATAATAAAAATACACACATACACTGATCAAAACAAGCAGATAAGATATATGTATATATTCCATTAGAAATAAGCAGGTACATTTCATAATTCATGTGGAACACATTTTTTTTTCTTCATATATATATATATATATATATATATATATATATATACACATTATATTCTATAGAATAAAAGGCCAAGTGTGTTTATCCGAAGCTGTCATGCGCAGTAGAGACTGCGCGCGAGGACAAACACACCTGGCCTTCTAACTGACCTGGCATCTCGCATCAGCGTGTTGTGGAGTGGGCGTGGCCGGCGGGTGCGAAAGAGAGGGGGGAGAGAGCGCAAAATAGAAGGGATAGAGAGCGCAAAAGAGAGAGGGAGAGAGCGCAAAAGAGAGGGGGAGAGAGCGCAAAAGAGAGGGGGAGAGAGCGCAAAAGAGGGGGAGAGAGCGCAAAAGAGAGGGAGAGAGACAGCAAAAGAGAGGAGAGAGAGAGCAAACAAGAGGGGGGAAGAGAGAGAGAGCAAAAGAGAAGGAGAGAGACAGCAAAAGAGGGGGAAGAGACAGCAAAAGAGGGGGGGGAGAGAGCAAAAGAGAGGGAGAGAGACAGGAAACGAGGGGCAGAGAGAGCAAAAGAGGAGGGAGAGAGAGCAAAAGAGGAGGGAGAGAGAGCAAAAGAGAGGGGGAGAGAGAGAGCAAAAGAGAGGGGGAGAGAGAGAGCAAAAGAGAGGGGGGAGAGAGCAAAAGAGAGGGGGGAGAGAGAGAGAGCAAAAGAGAGGGGGGAGAGAGAGAGAGCAAAAGAGAGGGGGGAGAGAGAAAGCAAAAGAGAGGGGGGAGAGAGAAAGCAAAAGAGAGGGGGGAGAGAGAGAGCAAAAGAGAGGGGGAAGAGAGAGAGCAAAAGAGAGGGGGAAGAGAGAGAGCAAAAGAGAGGGGGACGAGAGAGAGAGCAAAAGAGAGGGGGACGAGAGAGAGAGCAAAAGAGAGGGGGGAGAGAGAGCAAAAGAGAGGGGGGAGAGAGAGCAAAAGAGAGGGGGAGAGAGAGAGCAAAAGAGAGGGTGGAGAGAGAGAGCAAAAGAGAGGGTGGAGAGAGAGAGCAAAAGAGAGGGTGGAGAGAGAGAGCAAAAGAGAGGGTGGAGAGAGAGAGCAAAAGAGGAGGGAGAGAGAGCAAAAGAGAGGGGGAGAGAGAGAGCAAAAGAGAGGGGGAGAGAGAGAGCAAAAGAGAGGGGGGAGAGAGCAAAAGAGAGGGGGGAGAGAGAGAGAGCAAAAGAGAGGGGGGAGAGAGAAAGCAAAAGAGAGGGGGGAGAGAGAAAGCAAAAGAGAGGGGGGGAGAGAGAGAGCAAAAGAGAGGGGGAAGAGAGAGAGCAAAAGAGAGGGGGAAGAGAGAGAGCAAAAGAGAGGGGGACGAGAGAGAGAGCAAAAGAGAGGGGGACGAGAGAGAGAGCAAAAGAGAGGGGGGAGAGAGAGCAAAAGAGAGGGGGGAGAGAGAGCAAAAGAGAGGGGGAGAGAGAGAGCAAAAGAGAGGGTGGAGAGAGAGAGCAAAAGAGAGGGTGGAGAGAGAGAGCAAAAGAGAGGGTGGAGAGAGAGAGCAAAAGAGAGGGTGGAGAGAGAGAGCAAAAGAGAGGGGGGAGAGAGAGAGCAAAAGAGAGGGGGGAGAGAGAGAGCAAAAGAGAGAGGGGAGAGAGAGAGCAAAAGAGAGGGGGGGAGAGAGAGCAAAAGAGAGGGGGGAGAGAGAGAGTAAAAGAGAGGGGGGGGGGGAGAGAGTAAAAGAAAGGGGGGAGAGAGAGAGTAAAAGAGAGGGGAGAGAGTGAGAGCAAAAGAGAGGGGAGAAAGAGAGAGCAAAAGTGAGGGAGGGATAGAGAGAGAGCAAGGAGTGGGACCGCTGTACTTCAAAAAAATGGCCCGTGTACACGGGCTTTAGGACTAGTATATATATATATATATATATGTGACAAGACATCGCTGAATACGGCGAGCAATACGCTTGCCGTATTCATCATTGCACCAGCAGCTCACAAGTGCTGCTGGTGCAATGCCGCCCCCTGCAGACTCGCGGCCAATAGGCCACCAGCAGGGAGGTGTCAATCAACCCGATCGTACTCGATTGGGTTGATTTCCGGTGATGGCGGACAGGTTATGGAGCAGCAGTCTTTATGACCGCTGCTTCATAACTGCTGTTTCTGGCGAGCCTGCAGGCTCACCAGAAACACGGGGCTCAAGCTCCATTTGGAGCTTGATACATATGCCCCAATGTATTTCCTTTATATACATGTGCTTTCAATAGTTTCATACTTTATAGTTTAGAGGAGAGAATGGAAAGAGATGACATTATAGAAACCTTTACATTTATGAAGGGACCTAATATAGTGGAAGCTGAAAGCATTTTCCACAAAAAATAAATAAATGCCAAAACAAGGGGTCACAATCTCAAGTTAGAGAGTAGCAGATTCAGGAGAAATGTGAGGAAGCATATTTTACAGAAAGGGTGGTGGATTCATGGAATAAACTTCCAATTGAGGTGGTAAACACAAAGACTGTAAAGGATATCAGAAATGCCTTGGACATGCATAAGGCTGTCCTAAGAAAAAAAGTAACTCGTAATAAGGTTAGACTTGATGGTCCTTTTTGGTTCTAATCTACTGTCAAATTATATGTATCTATATATACATGATTATATAAGTATAGATATATTCATATATATAGGAATATCTATTTAGAAATACATAGAACATATTCTGCTATGTGCAAAACATTGGAATGTCAAATATTTACAGTAAATACATAGTTAAAACCTTTATTAAATATGAATATTGCATAAATATGATTTTACATGTTTTCCTCTACTTAACTGCAAAGGGTTCCAATGTATGTATATATATATATATATATATATATATATATATATATATATATATATATATATATATATATACACACACACACACACACACAGGTGTGCTCATAAGTTTACATACCCTGGCAGAATTTGATTTCTTGGCCATTTTTCAGAGAATATGAATAACACAAAAACGTTTCTTTCACTCATGGTTAGTGTTTGGCTGAAGCCATTTATCATCAATCAACTGTGTTTACTTTTTTAAAATCATAATGACAACAGAATCTACCCAAATGACCCTGATCAAAAGTTTGCATACCCCAGTTCTTAATACCGTGTATTGCCCCCTTTAACATCAATGACAGCTTGAAGTCTTTTGTGGTATTTGTGGATGAGGCTCTTTATCTTCTCACATGGTAAAGCTGTCCATTTTATAGATTCTTCAGTTGTAATATTGGATGTGTTTTAAATTACCATAATGAAATGTGCACAATTCTTTGGATTTTTAAATCTATTGCTATAATATTGGAGTAATAAATACTTCATGTTAGTGAAATAATACAATTAATTAAATATAAGAAATAAATAAATAAGAATTAAAAAATATAGGAAATATTTGAAAAATAATTTTAGGGATCAAATAATTTTATTTTTATCAGTGAGTTAAATGTGTGTTAACTTTGAATGATTTTCTAAGATTTTATAAATCCGTGTAAAAATTATAGTTTAATCATGTAATTATTTTTATTTTTATACAAATGGTCTTATTGTCATGTTATCCTCTGTTCAGTGCTAATGGATTCAAATTTCCCTAAGCCTTCTTCACAGTGACAACTGGGTGTCTCTCTGTTCTCTGGACAACAGCAGTACATGCAAATCAGCATAAAGCCTAAAATAATCTTATATATTTCAGAATGCTTCCATGGACCAAAAAATGCATGTTATCAATAAATTCAATTCAACTGATTCAATGTGTGCTTCCTAATTATGAAGAGGTATAAATACAGTAAGTTAAACCTAAAATATATCCCAATAAAATCACAGAATATGTTATCAAAGTGAAACCAAAACTCTAGTTACATTAGCCAAATACAAAACGCACAAACTAAGGCACCCAAACACGGAAATGTTTTGTGCTGTAGTACCCCTAAACCTTAAACGTGGCAGCAGTCCCAAATTAGCAAGTTAGAACCTTTTTTAATGTTCAATGATCTACACAGAGCAACCAGGTAAAGTAGTTTGAAGGGGGATTTAAGGAAAATTAAAGAATTATGAAAACCTCAAAGCACCTTGTGGATGCTTGGAATTTAAGTTTGAAAACTACTTTTTTGTGCAATTCCAAATTTTATGGTCTAGAACCTTCCCTGAACAGAAACATGCCCAATTTTAAATGCCTAAGAGAACGCTACCTTAACTATGTTTCAGGAGCCACATCTACCATTCTAAAGGTTTATTTGCAACCCCCAGCAACACTGATCAGAAAACAGACATCCATACTTCTCATTAGCTAACTAAGGAGGTGCATTTGTTTCAAATTTGGTGGTTGATTCTTTCCATTTTTTTTAAATGATATTGAAAAAACAGGAATGGCTTTTTTTCCATTAACAAAGTGATCACAATCTTTCTGAGTCAAACAAAGCTGAGATTGTTAAAGCACACAAAATAAAATCTCCATTTTCCCAAAACGGCATTAAGAATTGCCAATAATACAGGGAGTGCAGAATTATTAGGCAAATGAGTATTTTGACCACATCATCCTCTTTATGCATGTTGTCTTACTTCAAGCTGTATAGGCTCGAAAGCCTACTACCAATTAAGCATATTAGGTGATGTGCATCTCTGTAATGAGAAGGGGTGTGGTCTAATGACATCAACACCCTATATCAGGTGTGCATAATTATTAGGCAACTTCCTTTCCTTTGGCAAAATGGGTCAAAAGAAGGACTTGACAGGCTCAGAAAAGTCAAAAATAGTGAGATATCTTGCAGAGGGATGCAGCACTCTTAAAATTGCAAAGCTTCTGAAGCGTGATCATCGAACAATCAAGCGTTTCATTCAAAATAGTCAACAGGGTCGCAAGAAGTGTGTGGAAAAACCAAGGCGCAAAATAACTGCCCATGAACTGAGAAAAGTCAAGCGTGCAGCTGCCAAGATGCCACTTGCCACCAGTTTGGCCATATTTCAGAGCTGCAACATCACTGGAGTGCCCAAAAGCACAATGTGTGCAATACTCAGAGACATGGCCAAGGTAAGAAAGGCTGAAAGACGACCACCACTGAACAAGACACACAAGCTGAAACGTCAAGACTGGGCCAAGAAATATCTCAAGACTGATTTTTCTAAGGTTTTATGGACTGATGAAATGAGAGTGAGTCTTGATGGGCCAGATGGATGGGCCCGTGGCTGGATTGGTAAAGGGCAGAGAGCTCCAGTCCGACTCAGACGCCAGCAAGGTAGAGGTGGAGTACTGGTTTGGGCTGGTATCATCAAAGATGAGCTTGTGGGGCCTTTTTGGGTTGAGGATGGAGTCAAGCTCAACTCCCAGTCCTACTGCCAGTTTCTGGAAGACACCTTCTTCAAGCAGTGGTACAGGAAGAAGTCTGCATCCTTCAAGAAAAACATGATTTTCATGCAGGACAATGCTCCATCACACGCGTCCAAGTACTCCACAGCGTGGCTGGCAAGAAAGGGTATAAAAGAAGAAAATCTAATGACATGGCCTCCTTGTTCACCTGATCTGAACCCCATTGAGAACCTGTGGTCCATCATCAAATGTGAGATTTACAAGGAGGGAAAACAGTACACCTCTATGAACAGTGTCTGGGAGGCTGTGGTTGCTGCTGCACGCAATGTTGATGGTGAACAGATCAAAACACTGACAGAATCCATGGATGGCAGGCTTTTGAGTGTCCTTGCAAAGAAAGGTGGCTATATTGGTCACTGATTTGTTTTTGTTTTTGAATGTCAGAAATGTATATTTGTGAATGTTGAGATGTTATATTGGTTTCACTGGTAAAAATAAATAATTGAAATGGGTATATATTTGTTTTTTGTTAAGTTGCCTAATAATTATGCACAATAATAGTCACCTGCACACACAGATATCCCCCTAAAATAGCTAAAACTAAAAACAAACTAAAAACTACTTCCAAAAATATTCAGCTTTGATATTAATGAGTTTTTTGGGTTCATTGAGAACATGGTTGTTGTTCAATAATAAAATTAATTCTGCACTCCCTGTAGATGCCGGTCACTGAAAAGTGTTTGTTTTACAATTGGATAGATTAGTGCAGGGGTCGCCAACCTTTCGGACCTCAGGGACCACTAAACTCACAATTTTGAATCCCGTGGACCACTAACATGATTTTTTTTAAAAGGTACAAACCTTTTTGTATGTTTATATACAGTATAATATATATATATATATATATATATATACATACACACACACACACATACTGTACATAACTAGTAGTAGTATAACCATAGCCAAGTTTACATTATGTATATATTTACACATTTTTAAGAATTATTTTTTGGAATTAACTAACTGAATGACAGAACTGAGAGAATACTTTCAATTTTTTATCAGTTATTTGAAGAGCGCCAACAGATTCCGCAGAGCTATGACAGATGAAGGGTGAGTGCCAACTTTTGAGTTGGAAACAAAGAGGCAGAAAGTGGGGGAAAAAATAATTATGTTTAAAAGGACCACAAGTCTTCCAAGTTACCTCCCCAGTTAGGAATTATTCAAAACTACTTATGATCATGGACAGACATTTCAGTCATAAATTAATTTTATATCAGAAAGCTCTCAATATGGATGTGAGCTAACCACGACTGATGTTACTGGCAATTACTATAATACTGGTGGGATATGGTTGATCTGCTGGATGGCAATTACTGGAATTCAGGTGGAATGGCTTTGTGCGCGGGAAAATTATTAGAATGAAAAATAATTAATATTTCATTTAAAAAATATTGTGTAAGTCCATCTGAAGGAATTAGGAAAACTACTACAAAGAAAATAAAGAAAATATGAGAATTTTTTTTTAAGATTTTCTTTTTATATAGACTTTAGTTCCATTATTTCAAGCCAAGACTATACCAACCTCTGCTGGCTTTTAATTAGAAGCATTTTCCTCTGAGCAGTGCGCCAGGTGGGAGGAGTTAAAAATACAATCTAGCTATGCAAGTTGCGCAGAACTACGTAATGTGCGTAGGGAGATTGTAATTTAACTCCTCCTTCGGTTTTCACTGATGTTTAGCCAGGCACTGTAAGGAGTTGCGGCACTACGGGGGTGACACCATTGTAGGAGATTAATTCCTAATTAATGTATCCACGGACCACTGGTTGGCGACTGCTAGATTAGTGCTTATTATAAGTTTTAAATGATCAGAATACTATTGGTATATGGGCATGATGGGTATACTGGACATGTTTGATCAATGATGTTTTTTAAATATTTAATATACTTTTTTTTAATTCATTATAAATGTTCTGGCAGGATTTTCATTAAAAGGAAAATTAATTCTGTTTGAAATTAACTTGTAGAAGAAGCAAGTGTCCGCAACTTATCTCATTTTTATAACAGGTTTTAACAGTTCTTACTCTGTAAATTGTGAAACCACAGTGATGTGATTTTAGCAATTAAAGGGACAGTCAATTTAAAAAATGCTATTGTTTAAAAAGATACATAATCCCTTTATTGCCCATTACCCAGTTTTGCATAGCCAAAATGGATACATTAATACAATTTTTACCTCTGTGATTACCTTGTATCTAAGCCTGATTGTGACGACCAAGGTTAACCAACCCTGCGCTAGTCACTTGTTTGGCACAGAAAGAGTTATCAGACCCCTTCTACTGTCACTACTCTGTCACAGTTTAGCCACTCCAAGCCAGCCTGTGACTTAGTTCAGTGGGTGCAAGGGTTAACAACACTCTCCAGCCTGTGCTAGATGTAAAAGAAATGCCCCAAACTCCCCTTTAGTGCCACCCACACTAAACTAACACTATATCTAGCTGCCACCACTTAAGATTAAATGATATGGAAAATCTTAAGGAGGAAAACCTAGAAACTTACAAATTAAATCCCAGATTACAATTTAGCAAAAAATAACTGTCACGCCGCCCCACTCTAGTCGTTGCTAGGGGCGCAGCTTCTCCTTCCCTGCTTATTGTCTAGGGCTGTGTCGGGTCTGGAGGCATGCAGCGCTGACGTCATCCCTGCACGCTCCTCTCCCTCTCTGATGCCAGTCAGACGCTTGTGGAGCAAATCCTACGCCTATGTAAGTGTTCCTTGTATGATCTATCACTGCCCAAGTATAGGTGTTACTTTGTGTGCTCCTGGGTGTGATAGATTGTACTTTTCTAAGTGCCTTATTGTTATACCGCTGGTGAACTCTGCCTGTCTGACTACTCTGCCTCTGAACCCCTAAATTGCTGGATTGATTATTGCTGCTGAACTCTGCCTGTCTGACTACTCCGTCTGCTATAGCCCCTAACTTCTGGATTGATATACTGCTGCTGAACTCTGCCTGTCTGGCTGTTCTACTTATTAACCCCTGCTTTCTGGATTGCCTTTTTGCTGCTGAACACTGCCTGCCTGCCTGACCATTCTAGTGGTGTGCCCTTGGACTGCCTTACTGTTGCCAAATCCTGCCTGACCATTCTAGTGGTGTGCTCTTGGACTGTTTTGCTGTTGCCAAACCCTGCCTGCCTGACCATTCTAATGGTTTGTCCTTGGGCGGCTCTGCCGTTGCCGCTGGGGACTGCCCTGCCTGTGGTGAGTGCCGCCTTCCTCATCTTACTAACTTTCTCTGCTCTGGGATATTCCCTATCTTTCCGGCTCAACGCCAGGATAGCAAGACTACTGGCCGAGTTTGGTCTGATAGAGGAATATCCCACGAGCATTACAATAACATAAAATCACAGTACTAATACTAGCAGTCTCTTTCAGTAACGTGGTTCAAATATTAGACAAAGGCCAAAGCTTAATAAATTAATGTTTATTATGCGAAAAATTAGCACAATGCATTAATAATAAAAAGATATTAACAAATAGAATTACACAAGCAGACAGTTTTTAAAATAATAAAGAGAGCAAGCAGAACCCTTATACTTCACTAGTCTTGGTATCTGTGACAGGGAGATTGGCAGGAAAAGATGGTCTCTCACTCTGTTGGTGTACAGCCTCCCATGTAAGAAGAACAATTTTACATGTTAAAACATAAAAATGTATACCTCTTTCCATGATATCAGATTGCTTGACCCTCCCTCTTTACAGGGGCTGGGAATGGCCCTATCTTTTAAGACAGTCAATAAACCCTAAGGCTTTGCCTGAAATTATAGAACACATAATTTCTGCTAGGTAAATCTATTGCATATATACAAAAAGGCAATCTCTTAGGGATATTGTGAGGAGTATTTTGATACCCAACACCATATATTTTGCATTCTTTATGTTCCTGAAACATTATTTCTGATAAAAGCACCTATGTCCTATAACTATAATTAACCCCTTAGCATCTCAATCATGGGGCATTCACATTACTTTTTATTTATTATCTATTGCCTTGCATTTTATCCAATTAGTGCAGTGTCTGTCACAACCCACGGGGTTAGCACAATGTTATCTATATGGCTCACATGAACTAGCACTCCCCTGTTGTGAAATGCTTAAAAAAAAGCTTGTGATTAGAAGCTGTCTTTAGTGGATTAGAAACAGGCAGAAATTTAGAGGTTTAAAGGTTATAAAGTATATTAATTTAACAATGTTGGCTGTGCAAAGCTGGGGAATGGGTAGTAAAGGTGTTATCTATCTTTTTAAACAATAATAATTTTGGTGTTGACTGTCCCTTTAAAGAAGTAAAGAAAAAAAAAGATTAATTTCTATTTGTTTACTTTTGGTTTCTCTTAATTTGTTATGATCAATCAAGAATCATCAGTCATTTGTCTAATAACATTCCCCAAATGACCCCAAAGTCAGTTTACATTATGTCATAAAAATCAACACTAATAATATAATTTTGCTAAAAAGCACTTCTTGCAAAGAGGGAAAAAAATATCAGTACAAAGCTTTATTTTGACCCAGATCTACCAGATCTATAGAACTATTTTGCTTTTGTACTTTTTCTTAGAGGAGTCAGCTACACTTGTCACAAGAAATATATCTTATGTCTACAGCTTTTTTATGTGACACTTTAACATTGTCAGTTAGCATAATTGGTGAATATGGGCCAACAACTCAACATTTACAAAAGTCAACCAGTTCTATTATAAGTACCCTCTCCCACCCATTTGTAGTAGCTACAGCACCTAAATACAGGTGCATAAGGGGTAAGACGTACATCAATAATTGGAGTAAAAATTAGATGACAATGTTTAATGTTTATTGCTGTATCAAGAGCCAAATAAAGGCAGTTAGGACATAATTGCAGCTACATCTGATGCAAAGACCCAACCACCTAAATAAAATAGATTAGAAATCTTAAAGATTTTTATGATTTCTTTAAAATTTCTATTTTATTTAATTGACACTTAAGTAGGGTGACCATATTGCTGCTTTAAAAAGGGACACATGAAAAATACATATGTCAGGGCTGTTTTCATGGCTATTTAAAGAAATGTTTTTTATAAGAACCCTGACATATGTATTTTTCATATGTGTCCCTTTTTAAAGCAGCAATATGGTCACCCTACACTTAAGCCTTGTTTATTGGCGCTTCCTTATTTTAAATGTGAGAAGCATCTAAAGTCTCCAAAAGAGGTCAGCACATAGGTGGAAATGGCTCAGCAGTTAAGGGGTTTAAATCCCAATCACAAATATGCAATCACTGAAAAAATTTTTTTTAATAATAATTATTAAAAATTTTTTTAAAAAAATAAAAATATATATATATATATACAGTATATATATATATATATATATATATATTCTCACACAGGGGAAGAAAAATATCACATCAGATAAGTTAATAATACACACAATGTGGCTGACACCAATCTTTCTGATTTTTGTCTTCCAGTTTTGGAAAAATGTGAATTGCTGTTTCTGTTATCCTTAACAAAGTGATCAGAATCTTTTTGAGTCCAATACAGCTATGATTGTTAACTCAAACAAGGATTTAATTTCCATTTTCTCACAACAGAACTTAAAACTACCGATAATGGACGGCAATCACTGAAAGAACAAATGGGTTAAAGGGATTAAGGCAGTCTGTATTTTGGAATTCGATAGAGTGGTCTTTATTATAAGTGTTGAACAATATGAAGGTCATTTGTATAGGGGCATGTTTGATCTATATAGTTTTTATAACTTGTAATATGTAAAAAAAAAAAAAAATCTTAAAAAAAAAAAAAATCATTAAAGGGACACTGAACCCAATTTTTTTTGTAATTCAGAAAGAGCATGCAATTTTAAGCAACTTTCTAATTTACTCCTATTTTCAATTTTTCTTCGTTCTCTTGCTATCATTATTTAAAAAAGAAGGCATCTAAGCTTTTTTTGTTTCAGTACTCTGGACAGCACTTTTTTATTGGTGGATGAATTTATCCACCAATCAGCAAGGACAACCCAGGTTGTTCACCAAAAATGGGCCGGCATCTAAACTTACATTCTTGCATTTCAAATAAAGATACCATAAGAATGAAGAAAATTTGATAATAGGAGTAAATTAGAAAGTTGCTTAAAATTTCATGCTCAATCTGAATCACAAAAGAAAAAAATTTGGTTACAGTGTCCCTTTAAGAAGAACAGCGAGGGATATTAGATTCTATAAGACGAAAGGGGCCAGAACTAATCTTATGTTTTAAAATGGGATTTTATCAGTTCTTACACTGTAAATTGGGAAACCGCTAAGAGACAAGCTTTTACAGATAGTCCAAAGTGCACAACTCACTTTACAGACCACGATTTACAAATCTCACTCTAACTGTACAGACCTTGATTTGCTATCTTAACTTTCACTGTACAGAAGAGTGTTTATCATTGCCACATTTATATACCTGTAAGAAGATTGTGGTTTTAAACAAACAAGACTGAATGGCAAATACGAAATTGTGAGCTTTTCAGTTCCTGTTAGAAATGGAAGTGCAGAACACTGTTATATCCAGCACAACCATTGGCTGCACACTCTAGTGACCTATTTATAACTGACCCTAATTGGCCACAGCAGAGAAGGTAACACAAGTTACAACATGGCAGCTCCCAGTGTTTTATAGACACTAAAACTTTACACTTATTTTGTCACTTTTTAAAAAAACTAATGAAACTTTAAAAAATACATCTACATGTTAGTCATGGACTAATCTTTTCTTTGAATGCATCTTTCTATCTAGCATGTATTTAGTGTTTAATGTCCCTTTAAAAAACACGGATTGGGAGCAGAAACAAAACACTGAGAAACAGTATCAGGAAGATTGGAATAGACCCCATTGTTAAAGATAGTGACAAAAATATATATATTTTTTACGTGTACATTGTTATTTGTTGCTACTTGTTGCTACTTGTTGCTACTTGGGGGACTAGTGTGTGTGTTTATTAAATACTGTAACTTTAAATACTGTCATTTTAATAAAAAAAATATTATAATCTAATGATATTTTTAGCATTAGTGTGAAGGTAATCTAATGTTGCACCCAGCCAATCCCGCAGCTAGTGACCAGCCCTTCATATAAAAAAAAGTTTGGCCACCCCTGGTGAAGAACCATCCCTGCATGCATCTTAAGAAAATGTTTCCAGAATATGATGAAGTTTAAAAACTTCATGATGTCTGAGTTTGGAAGCACTGCTAGCAATTTCAAATAAGTAAACAAAGTAAATAATGTTTGTTAAAAGAGCTGAAAGGAAATAAAGAATACATTCAGAGAACGTAATTCTGTCAAGCTGTAGAGCAAACATTGCCAGTGGCTTAGCAGAATGGAAAAAAAGCAGAAGGAGGTTTGTCAAAAATATGATCCTGCCTATACAGGATTCAAATTGACATCTTGAGGCAGCTATCCATGGTGTGCTATGTGTTATGAAGTTTTATTTAAAAGTTTTATGCTTCCTGTACATCTTAAATCTCATTTGGACACACTACACTACCACAATCAAAACAACTCAATGGCTTTCATTTAAAAGAAATGGGAATAGATTGACAGCACACAAAAAAATCATAAGGATGTATAACATAAAAAGAACATTTTTATGCTGCTTTAAAATTTAAACAAAGAAAATAACATTTTACTATGCTTAATTGCATATGAACAACACATTAATTTAATATATATATATTTATACAGTATGTATACATTTATATACAGTATATCTATTATGTGTATGAGCAACACATTTTAAATTAATATATATTGTTATCACTATCTACTATGTATATAAGCAACACTTATTAATCATATATATATATATTACTATCTACATACAGTATAATAAGTCTGGTTTCATGACAGTATCCTTTACCCAGACCCCAAATGGGAATGTTGAAGTTGAAAGATTACTCAGCTCAGTCTTTCTTTCAAGATTCAGAAAGAGGATGCATTTTTCAACAACTTTCCAATTTACTTTTATTATCTGATCTTCTTCATTCTCTTGATATCCTTTCTTGAAAAGCATATCTTGGTAGGATCAGGAGCAGCAATGCGCTACTAGGAACTAACTGCTGATTAGTGGTTGCACATACATGCCTTCTGACATTGGTTCACTAGATGTGTTCAGCTAGCTCCCAGTATTGCATTGCTGCTTCTTCAACAAAGGATACAAAGAGAATGAAGCATATTTGATAACAGAAGTGTTATGTGCACTCAGCTGTTACTTTCTAATTCACGCTCAGTGTTAGCACTCCTGGTAATATGCCTCTCCTGGAGCGTTACCATTGCTTCTGAGGAGCACTATCACTGGCCGACCCATCCGTATGGTTTTCCTCAGAACCCTGCATAGTACAACAATACCCAAAAGCAAGGCCGGATTGGCCTACCAGGACATCAGGAGATTTCCCAGTGGCTGCAGCAGCTGTGACTGACGAGCTGCAATTTAAGGGGCTGGTGCAGCTGGTCGAAGATGCAGTTGTATCACCTCTCTTCTCCTCTGAGCTATATTTATTTTGGTCACAAAGTATTTAATTGTAAGTTTTACTTCCTAGAGCATGTATCATTTTAATAACCCTCCTTTGAATGGTTTCTAGTTTCAAGCCAAGTTACACTGTGAGACAAAGGGACACACTGTTTTTAGTGTCTTCTCCAGATCACACCATAGATAACCCTTTTCACATAGTGGAAGGGAGCCATATGTGAATTTAGGTTGTAGGGTGCCTAGGGCATTTTTTTATTACAAACTAATACAATTTTTTTTTATTTTTTTTTATTGAAGTTATCACAGAAAAAGGTACAGATAATACAAGCCAGTGACTGATAGTGATACAAGTTACAAGGTCTGCCCAATGATAATACATAAGTAACATATGTAAAGACAAACAAGTTCTGCACTAATCTTAGCGTCATGAATAGTTTAGAACCAGCTATGTGTGGCAACTATAGATGGAAGGTTTTCCTGAAGGAACATATTTACAATGCCAACTATGTCTATGCATAAAACAAACTAAAGGCAAACTAAGTATGGTCAATACATTTACATTAACAAAACCATATGCAGAACTAAATAAGCTAAATTAACCTGGAAACCTCATTTTCCCCTATTCACCTCAGTATTTTTATTTTAAGTATTCAGGAACCCCCTAGAACAGGGGTGCCCAATAGGTAGATCCCGAAAGCGCTGCTGGTAGATTGTGGCTGATGAGATTGCATAACTTGACCACATCATTTTGATCACAACACTGGGGCATGAGTAGAGTATGGTTGCTAGGGATACCGCTTTATCTAACGCATTGTGTGTGAAGGGGCAGGTCATTAAACAGTCTTGTGGTCGGACACAAAAAGTGCTACGATTGGATCTTGAGGGACATTGATTTAAGCCAATCAATCTAGATGGTTTTTGAACGACATCACAATTGGCCTATCAAAAGCATAGTTGAGTGAGTACTCTCCCAATGGATATAGCAGTGTGGTATAGTTAGGAGGGTAAGCTTCAATAGATAGAAAAAGTAAAGGAGGAGGCTGCTGTGGTATACTAAAGAAACAAGTCTGATTGACGCCTGGCAAATGAACATGTTGACCTGGTAAGAAATGGTCTGCGTGGTGCGCTATTGAAATTTATTTGTGTAAGCCTCACTGGGTCATATCAGGCCAAGCCCACAACGCAAAGTAAAGGGGGTCAGTGGCAGTAATTTGAATGCAGTGTTTTGTAACATGGCACAAGGGGTTGCTCCTGTTAACCGAATTAAAGTCAGTGTTACTTTTGTCGTCAGGAGTAATCTGTTGTATCTTTATGATTTTGCACATCCATTTGTTGCTAAATCATGCAACCTTAAGGGATATAAAACACACTTTTTTATCTCCACGATTCAGATATAGAACATGCAATTTTAAACAACTTTCTAATTTACTCCTATTATCAATTTTTCTTCATTCTCTAGGTATCTTTATTTAAAAAAGCAAGAAGTAGATCTCATCAAGTTTGTCATTTGAAAAGTAGATCCCAACACAAAAACGTGTGGGCACCCCTGCCCTAGAATATACAAAAAAGTAAGAGTTAGATACAACACAAATGAAAATGAGTGCCACTCTTGGACCACATAACTATAAATGTAGACAAAAGGGGCAAATTGGGGGATATATCAACAGGGTCACTCTTGGAGCCATTTTAAGAATAGAATCTTGAAATACTAGTGAATGCACTTAACATACTAGGAGGATTTTGTGTAAGATAGGAGTCATTCATGGACCTTAAGTACAATAGCATGGTGCATAAGTTAGCATTATTACATATGCACACAATAGTATGATATATAGTGTGAACTATATATATCTACCCACATTCCCTTCCTCCTGATTGAGAAAAATTATGCTTCTAGACTACAATACTCATTAAAAACATCATACAGAGTGAAAATTTTGTGTGGGATATCAGTAACTTATAGACATTAATGATCATATGATCACAGGCTTGTACAATCACCTAGTTATACAATAATATTACAAACTGTAAGAACTAAGCATTGTATCTACCTCCTGGAACAGAAGGTCACTTTGGACCACCATACACAATAAGAACCTCATACAGTAGGAAGATTTATGTAAGTTATAAAGGACTTATGGACCTTAGTATCAATAATATGCAGAGAAAAACAGCAAAACTCAATAGGGAAGTATTGTCCTTATATAAAAAATAAAAAAAGAGTTATATTCTTCTTCAAAACTTTCCATCCTCGTCTAAGACAAAATAGCAAACAAAAAAAGGTGTTATTTCAGAAGTATACTAGATTTTTAAACTAAATTTTAGCTGCATTTTTTATAGGGAGACTTCCCTTTAACAAATATTTATAATTAAAGATACAACCAATATAGAGCATCTATGTTTATTAAAATATATTTATTAAAATACATGCAGTATATTATTGAGAGACAACAATAGTGTTTAAACGATATTCTGATTTTTACACCCATAGTGATTTTCACTAAGATGATGTCCGTTTTACCCGGGTAATCCTTGACCTGACTTTACCCTTACTATATATATTTTGTACCAAAATACCATCAGATATAGAAATATGTATGAATAAATAGAACATATTTTGCTATGTGAAGAACATTGGAATGTGAAATGTTCATATTTTCATGTCAGGTTAGCACTGACAGGTTTGCGTGCAAGTAGGGTGATTTTCCCCCACTTTTTTTGCTCCATTAACTTCTATGAGGGAAACATATTTTAATTTTAATGTGAGTGTTTGAGCCTTGTAAATATAATATATTTAAAGAGTGATATATCTATCTATTTATCTATCTGCACACATACATACTATATATAAATTCAGTATTGGTATCTGCACTCACTTCATATGGGAATAGCAACTAGGATGTAGGTCAGGTAATAATTGAAACTGTTTCTGAAAAAAAAAATATTTTAAAGTAGATGATTCAGGGTACTTGCAACATATATATATATATATATATATATATATATATATACAGTATATATATATATATATATATATATATATATATATATACAGTATATAAATATCTAGTATATGTGTGTGTATGTATATATATATATGTATATATATATATATTTATTTATTTATTTATACACAACACATGCCTTTGTAGTTTCCCCTTAGTAAATACAAAACACAGCAATGGACCTTACTCCCAGGGGTCGAATGCTGCTTCCGACCCACTCCGCTTTAGTTCCGCCTGAAGCGGAAGTTAAGAAGCAGCGTTCCTAAGACTGCTTCTCCTTAACTCGTCCGCCACCTCTAAGGTAGCGGGCAACAATCAGTCCGATCGAATACGATCGGGTTGATTGACACCCCCTGCTAGTGGCCGATTGGCAGCGAATCTGCAGGGGCGGTATTGCACCAGCAGTTCACAAGATGCAATAATAAATGCCAACTGCGTATGTATCGATGTGCGGCGGACATGATACGCTTCATTGTATCATGTCCGTCCGCACAATAATAAATTGACCCCACAGACTGGACCGGGTGCACATCCTAAGCTACTGTAAATTCCACAGCCCTGAACACTGACAGACTGCTGTACAGTTCTCAGCAACCCAGACAGTTAACCCCTGAGCTGCATGGGTGACAGGCCCATAGGGAAACATTACAAAAATTATCAACACAACACACAGAAAACCTGCCACTCACCAGCAGGCACACAGTAATATTTAAAAGCAAAAATGGGAGAGTCAGTTGTATTTGGCGCCAAAGGATCAAGCCCAGGACCAAGTCAAGGTCTCTTCCTTCCTGGGACCCAAACCAGCACCCACACAATGCATACTTTCTAAATAAACTAAATAGGAAACTCCAAGGCTGAGACAGACCTTTATAATGTTCCCTGAGTAAATACAAAACATAGAAATGGACCGCACTCTCAGACTTGACTGGGTACACATCCTAAGGCACTGTAAACTTCACAGCCCTGAATACTGACAGCTGTACAGTTCCCAGCAACACAGGCAGTTAATCCCTGAGCTGCCTGGGTGACAGGCCCATAGGAAAATATTACAAACATTATCAACACTAGTCACCAGAGGAAGATTGGAAAAAAGTGTTATGGACAGACAAATTTAAGTTTGAGGTGTTCGGATCACAAAGAAGAACATCCGGGAGATGAAAAATGGAAACATGCTGGAGTAGTAAAATGGGAGATTTATTCAGGGTAAAAGGGACCTTGAAGAAGGAAGGCTGTCACTCAATTTTGCAAAGCCATCCCATTCCCTGTGGACAACGCTTGGTTGGAGTCAATTTACTCCTACAAAAGGACAATGACCCAAATCACAGCTCCAAACTATGCAAGAACTATTTAGGGAAGACTTAGTCAGCTGGTATTCTGTCTTTAATGGAGTGAACAGCACAGTCACCAGATTTTTACCCTATTGAGCTGTTGTGTGAGCAGCTTGATTTTGTGGCACATAAAAAGTGCCCATCAAGCCAAATCCAACTTGTGGGGAAATCTTTTAAGATTACCTCAATACATTTACAACTAGAATGCTAAAGGTCTGCAAGACTGTAATTGCTGCACATGGGGGATTCTTTGACGAAAGCAAAGTTTGAAGGACACAATTATTATTTCACTTAAAATTCATTATTTCTAACCTTGTCAATGACTATATTTCCTATTCAAACTCACTTTATGTATGTTTCATGGAGAATAAGGAAATGTCTAAGTGATTCAAAACTTTTGAACACCAGTGTGTGTGTGTGTGTGTGTGTATGTATATATATATATATATATATATATATATATATGTAGAAAATAAAGGTAGCACACAAATTCAAAAGGCTGAACCTTTTATTAGAGCAACGTTTCGGGGCTCCTGCCCCTTTCTCAAGCTAATTTACAACTGACATACACACCCTTTATAAAGGGTCCAACATAAAACAGGTAACCATTTACAGAGCAGGGGTGTATCTAACAGGTACTTCACATCATCACATATCCTGTGGAAAAAGAAAAAAAGTCAACACATCGTTTTAACCCTTTGCACCCCTAGAAAGAATTGGACCACCTATTAAAAACAATTGCAGCAAGTCACCAACCATATAAACATTATTGCATCAAGCATAAATACCTAAGCATACATTAAATCCATGGTAATTTACACTGATGATAGTGACTAATTTGTTTGTTACATGATTACTATATCAATGGTAAAAGGTCAAACTCCCTTTTTAACCCTTTAGGGTATAAAGTATTGAGGAGCCAAATCCATTTTGCTTCTCGGTTCAGTAAGTCCCTCTGCCTATCTCCCCCCCTAAGTCTCTTAGGGGCACTGTCTATTACTAGATACCTAAGCTGATTAGCCTGGTGTCCCATCTCTGCATAATGGGCCGGAACCGGCAAGTGCCACATTTTGATATTACGTATGGTCGACTTAGGTTGGCATATGCGGTCCCTTATCTTTTGGGTGGTCTCACCAACATATAGTAGCCCACAGGGACACTTAAGCGCATAGACCACATAACCCGAATCACATGTATAATATCCTTTGATATGATATTTCCTCCCTGTATATGGGTGGGATATAACTCCCCCTTTGATTACATTGTTGCACTGTGCACACCCTAAACAGGGAAATGTTCCTTCCTTGGGGGTTCCAAAGAATTGTTTAGGAATATCGCTCCTACATTTCTCAGGCATGGCATGTACCAACTTTCTGCCTATCATGCGGCCCTTTCTGTATGAGGCCCTGGGGACTTCCCTGAATTCCTCAATCTCTGGACAGTTGTCTCGTAAGAGATACCAATATTTTTTTATGATATTGTATACTCTCTTGCTCAAAGTACTGTATGAGCTAACAAAATTCTTTTATTATCGTTTATTCTGACTGGGCAATTTTTCAGAGATTCCTCTATAGTCATTAACTCTTGAGCATCATAGCCTCTGCTGATAAATTTGCTCTTCATGCTCTCAGAACTATCACGTCTGATAAGTGGGTCTGATACAATTCTGTCTAGTCTTAATAATTGTGACCTAGGGACACTTTGAAAGACTCATGGGGGGTGAAAGCTATCTCTGTGTAAAAGTGTGTTCCTATCTGTGCTTTTAACAAAGATGTCTGTTACTAATCCTCCCTCCTTTTTGTATACCATTGTGTCCAAGAACTCCACTTTCTGCTTATCCATCTTACTGCTGAATCTTAGAAAGGGCACTGCATTCTCTATGCAGTCTTTAAATTCCATTAATGTCTCTGGGGGCCCCGCCACATGATGAACAGATCATCTATCTAGTGGTGCCACCCCAGGCAATATTTGGAAAAAAGTGGACTGGTGTAAACATGCCTTTCCTCTATGGCATCCATCACCAAACAGGCATAGGATGGGGCCACATTCGACCCTATCGCAACGGCTTCTTTTTTAGGGGAGCGTAGACAGGAGGCCAGAGATCGAGGAGGCGGATTAGACGGGGGCGAAAACGCAGGAGGAGTGGGGACCAGGTCACTGTCCTCCAACTCCTTGCTTGACCCCTTGCATTCTTGTTTCAGTCCCAAACACTCAACTGAAATTACCCTCACCAAGGTCACTAATGATCTTCTTTCTACTAAAATTAACAGCCACTACTCCCTACTTATCTTACGTGACTTCTCATATGCCTTTGACAATGTTGACCACCCTCCTATAGACTCTCAACTCTCTTGGTCTATGTAACACGTCTCTTTCTTGGATCCACTCTTTCTAACAGGTCATTTTTTGTGTCATTTGCTGGCAAATCCTCTTCAATGCCTCTGTCAGTTTGAATAGTTCAATTCTCTGTCCTGGGTCCTCTACTCATCTCCATTTATACTTCACTGAGTAAACTTATCAACAGCTATGGCTTAAAATATTACTTTTTCGCTGATGATACTCAGAATTTCCTCTCCACGCCTGCTCTCTCTCCATCTGTCCTGTCCTTTCTCATGTCAGCTTCTTCTAATCCCACCCACCCCTCTCGCTCTTCTCCAAGTTTTTTACTTTTCTATCCCTGTCAAAGGCATCATTATCTCCCCATCACTCCGTGTCCTCTGCTTCTGAGTTACACCTGATTTCAATCGCTCTCTTCTGCCTGCTGCAACCACCTACATAATATTTCCATAATTTACCCATTTCTGAGCGCTGTCACTACAAAACAACTAATCCACTCCCTTGTAATTTCCCGACTTGACTACTGCAATAACCTAATCATTGGCCTCCCTCTCTCCCCCCTTTGATCTATCCTAAATGCCTCTAATCCCTCTTTCCTGTTGCTCCCCTTTTACAGCAGTTTTAAATTTAAAATTTTCACACTGACCTACAAAGCACTTACCACTACGTGTCCTCACTAATCAACCAAATATCTCTAGCCAGACCCTAAGGTCCAACAATGGCATGCACTTTGCTGGGAAGTGTGTTGCTCTCATATATCTGTGTTTTTAAAATTTTCTTTTTGTATGCTGTGTTGCCCATTTTGGTCATTTTTTAAGCCATGAATAAAGTGAATTCAGTGATGCTGAAGTGAGCCATTCTAGTTTTCTTTCTTTGGATGTCGATGCTCTTTGCATCTTCTACCATCACGTCTTCCAACAATAGACTGCATGAATTATCTTGTGCGGCACTAACCCACTGGTACGCACTTCCTCACATTGTCAGACTTTCCACTAATCTTCACTCCATTAAACATTCCCTAAATACATTTATGTTCAATGAAGCTTACCAATGAACCAACCCAGTAGTAAATTAATTTCACTTACATAATTATAGTCCATGTCTAACTCTGTTCTACCATCTTTTTCACCCCTGAAGTCCTCACCTCCTGTTTCTTATCCTTCCTATTCTTTTAGAATGTTTCCACGGTATTAGGAACCTCAATTCCTCTTGTATTTGTTTTATCATTTGTAGCCATGGACCCATTTGTACCCATGGACAGTGTTATAGAATATGTTGGCGCTTTGTCAATAAAATATAACAAAAATAATTATATTCATTTATTTATAATATCTCAATATATAATGCTTTACTTTAACATAAAAAGGGGTATGAAAATATATTTTTTTCTTTTATGATTCAGATACAGCATGCAATCATTTATCAGAATATATTTACATAAATTATAAAGTTAGATATTATTTGCCTTGAGTAACTCTGTTGTTAAACATATTTACTTAAACTGATTTATAGGACTAATTTAAATGTAATTTTAATTGTTGTGTGTGTGTTTGTGTGTGCTTATGTCTATATTTCTGTGTGCTTGTTTGTGTGTCTATATGTATGCACGTGTATTTATATATATATATATATATATATATATATATAATATATATAGTATGAAGAATGGAATTTATTTTCTTTAACTTTAATAATGAAATAAAAATTTTGTTTATACAAGCACTTCAAGTATAATTTATATTTATATTTATATATATATATATATATATATATATATAATAACTCATTGTATAGTTCATTAACAAACCTAGACAGGCCAGGAGGCTTGTTTTTCCCACAGAAAATTTCTGAATTACATTGTTTCCAATGCAGCAAAGGATTCGGGGTCAGATATGCAAATTAGGTTCACAATGACACACCTTTTTACTTCAGTCTGCTTTTCAGCAGATTGTCTTTATGCCAAAGTATCACTGTTCACGCAGCTTATAAACTTAGCTAGGGTTAGTGCAGTGATTCATAATCATCCCAGGACAGACTGTTTCATGGTTTTTGCCACTCATCAGCTGTGAGAAGGTTTGAATCACTGCTGGGTGAAGTTGATTTCGGGGCAAAATACAACAACATTTAAAATTAGGGGGAGGTAAAAGGTGAGTTTAAAATCCTCCACTACGCACAAAATATAGAGAAAATAACTCAAACAAATCTAGACAGGCCAGAAGGCTTTTTTTTCCCCACAGAAAACCTATATATATATATATATATATATATAACAACAATTAAAATTATGGGGAGGTGAAAAGTGAGTTTAAAATCCTCCACTAAATACAAAATATAGAGAAAATAACTCATTGTGTAAACCATTTACAAATCTAAACAAGTCAGAAGACTTCTGACTTGTTTAGATTTGTAAATGGTTTACACAATGAGTTATTTTCTCTCTCTCTCTCTCTCTCTCTCTCTCTCTCTCTCTATATATATATATATATATATATATATATATATATATATATATATATATATATATATATTAGTTCTGCAGGCTAGCACTCCAGGCGACCCAAATCCTGTTGCCGGGGTGCTACAAATACAATATTCACTGTTCATGCAAAGAGCACTCACCGGACTTTCGTAAAACGGTTTATCTTTTTTTTTTTTTTTTTTTTTTTTTAAATATTTATTTATATCCAACAAAGTGTACAATCAAATGAATTCAACCTCTTTGTGCCACGCAGGGCTAGGTAAAACAAAATATAAAGCAAAGCGGAACAGTTTAGATCAACAGATTCACTTTCTCTTAGCAAATAAATGATCCCCTTATATAAGATATTTGTACACTAAGCTGGGATTTTTCTCTTTTAAGTACACAGAAAAAACGATTAAACACTCAAATAAACAGGAACACATAAAAAAGGAAATGAAAGGAAAAAAAAAAAAAAAAAAAAGGGGTCTTCTCCCCGTCCTCTACCCCCTCTCCCCTTCTCATCTATAGAATCGGTTGTCTCCAAAGTTCTGGGTAGCTATCTGATAACATTAGTTGTGTAAATTCTGCTGATTTACTAAAGTATCTTAGTACTTGTAGCTGAACTTCCTTAGGTTGACTTAAGATAACTTTATCCCATTTTACTAAAAACTTTTTAATCTTGTTTTCTTCGAATATTTGTGGATCCTGCTGTTCTAATAGCATTTGATATTGGATATTACGGGTAACCGAAACTATACTTGGAGCATTTCTGTCCTTCCACCTTCTTAAGATCATCTGTCTTACTAATAATATCGTTGTGTTAATCAGAGGTTTATTTTGAACCTGGTCGTGTATCAGGAAAAAGATATGTACCGGCTTAAGTGTTATTCTGATCGGTAGAAATCTGTTTAGCCAGAATTCTACCTGTTTCCATAGCTTAATGGTTTTAGGACAGGCATAAAAGACATGGAAGAGATCAGCATACGGGAATCTACATCTGAGACAAGCCGTGTTTCCTTTCCATTTAGCTAATCTACTGGGGGTGAGATATGCTCTATTTAATAGCTTCAAATGCGATTCTCTTATTGCCATATTACTGGAAAATTTCTTTACCATGTTAAAGCTCCTTTGAAAAAATCCTCGGTCTATTTCAGGGAAATCTTGTTGCCACATGCAGAGAAGACTATATATTCTTGCTTCTGCATCCTTAGAGATGAGTAATTGATATATATATGAGATGGAGTGCTTCCCAATGGAAAATAAATTTATTACCGGCTCTAATGGGCCCAGTGACCAGCCTTCCCCCTCCAGTGTCTCTAGACTATACAAAAAATGCCTAATTTGGAGATAGGCAAAAAATGATCTTCTATCTAAACTGAAATCTTTCATTAGGGATTCAAAGGCTTTTACCTGGTTAGACAGTGGGTCTACCATCTGGCGTAGGAATATCAAATTATTTGCTGACCATTTCGCAAAGGCAGAAAAGGTGCAACCACTTTCAAAATCAGGGTTTCCTCTAATGGGTAGATATTTAGAGAGAGTGTGCCTAATCTTTAAATTTTTACAGATTTTATGCCAGGCTATAATCACATTGTGTATTGTGAATTTTAGCGTGCATTTTCGCGCCTTTGAGTGGTGTGAGAGATGTAATAATGCTTTGGGGACGAAGGGAGATACAATGTGCTCCTCAATCTCAAGACTGGTGACATAATTAGCATTAGTTAGCCAATCGAGAGCAATTCTAGCAAAACAGGCTAAATTATAGTTTACCAAATTTGGTAGGGCAAAACCGCCCATTTCTTTTGGATGCATTAATCTGGATAATGCAATACGGGGTTTTTTAGAGGCCCAGAGAAATCGGGAACACCCTGCATTAAATTTTTTGATGTCGACCTTTCGTAAGAATACAGGGATGTTTTGGATAAAGAATAAAATTCTTGGGAGGGTTCGCATTTTAATAAGTGCAATCCTTGCCGAGATTGAGAGTGGTAGTCTTTCCCACTTCTGCATCTCTGAGAGACATTTCCTCCATATAGGAGTAAAATTTAAATCATACCATTTTTCTGGGTTTCTGGAGATATTAATTCCTAGATATTTAATATGGTTGTCAGTTAATTTGAATGGGTTTTCCAATAGGCTATTTTTTTTTTTTAATTATCCAGAGAATTTCCGATTTAGATAGATTTACTCTATAGCCGGTAAAATCGCTGAATTCTGCCAGTAGATCTACTATAATTGGAATGTTTTTCGGAGAGTTCCTTATATAAAATAAGATATCGTCCGCGTAGAGAGATTAGTTACCTTTTGATGTTTTAACTTGATACCTTCAAGTATTTCTCTGCTTTTTATGGCTACGGGTTCTATTGCCAGATCGAACAGCAGGGGTGAAAGAGGACACCCCTGTCTTGTTCCTTTGCAGAGAGTTATTGGCGGAGAGAGAATATTATTTATACTCAGATATGAGATAGGATTTTGATATATTAGGGAGATATATGTAAGGAGATGACCTGAAAACCCAAAGTTGTTTAGTGTCGTTAATAGATGATCCCATAGGACAGAGTCAAAGGCCTTTTCGGCGTCAACTGTCAGCAAAGCAAAATCGTGCTTCAAGTCTGACCCTGCCCTATGGGATGCTCGTATATATTCAATCAATAGCATCGCCTTTCTTATATTTTTCTGCGCTGTTCTGCCCGGTATAAAGCCGGTTTGATCCGGGTGAACCACATCTCCAATAACTTTTTTAAGGCGTGAGGCTAATATAGTTGCTAATATTTTATAATCGTTGTTGAGGAGTGAAATAGGTCTATATGCATCTAATGAATTGGGGTCCTTATCCTTTTTTAGGATCAGTGTAATATTGGAGGCCGTAAAGTTTTGGGAGGGTTTACAGTGTGACAAAAAATAGTTGTTAAATAGCTTAGTCAGGGTGGGAGCAATCTCTTCCTTAAGTATTTTATAGAATTCAATAGGCAATTGGTCCGGGCCTGGCGCCTTGCCTAGAGTTGAATCTTTAACAGCTTTTATAATCTCTTCGGCTGTAATCTCCTTATTTGTTATATTTAGCTGGGCCTCAGAGATTTTTGGGATCTTAATACTATTCCAAAACCTGTCTTTCGTTTCCTGATTGACTTCAGCAGGCGCATATAACTTCTGAAAAAATAAAAAAAATTGCCTATTGATATCCTTTGGGGTATTAAATTTTTGGCCTTCCGATACTATTGATCCTATGTAATTATTTTTCCTTTTACTTTTCGAGATATTGACCAACATTTTTGCCATCCTTGAGGAGGCAGTACCAAACAGCGCTTTATATTTGAGTTCAGATTGTAACTGGTTTTGTGTCAAAAATATTTCCCTCTCTTTTTTAGCCCTTTGATAGATGTCCCAATTCTCTCTACTCGGATTATCGATATATCTAGTGAATTTATTCTTCAATGCATTAGTTAGTTGAAGTTCCCTTGCTTTTGTCTTTCTTTTCCTTTTGATCATGTATGCCTTAATCTCCCCCCTAAGAAATGCCTTGGCGGCTTCCCAGTATATTTCTATCTTGTGGAGATATTCCTTATTTAATGAGGCATAATCTCTCCATTTTTGCGTAAGCCAATTCCGAAAGTGGATATTGGCCTGGAGAAAGGAGGGGAAAAAAAACTTGCCACACAAATTCTCTCTGTAATTCCCCAGCTGGACAGATATAGAGATAATAGCATGGTCCGATAGAACTATGTTCTTAATATCTGACTTGATTTCCAAGCGTAAAAGTCTTTCCGTTACCAGGAACATGTCTATTCTGGAAAATGTATGAAAGGTCTTTGACTCACACGTGAACATTTTCTCATCCGGGTGTTGTGTTCTCCAGATGTCCCTTAGCCCGAGACCCTTCATAAAAGATTTCAGAATTTTAGCCTCCTTTCTGGACCTATAGGAACCACTTGCTCTTAATCTATCCAGCTGGGGAACACAAACGCTGTTAAAATCACCGCCAATAATCAATTGTGAATCTACTGATTCGATTAGTTTTGTGTATAACTCATCCCAAAAGTCTGGACGACACTCATTTGGTGCATAGAGGTTGCATAGTGTATAGTGGCATTTATTAATTTCTACTTCTAAGATAATATACCTGCCCTTTACATCGCTATATTGTGATATTAGCTCAAATTCTAATTCCTTTTTAAAAATACAAGCTACTCCTCTCTTTTTTTTAACTGCGGGAGCCGCATACACTTCCCCAATCCATCCCATTTTTAGTTTCTCTATTTCCTTCAGACTCAGGTGTGTTTCCTGTAGGAAAGCAATGTCAGGTTTGTGACTCTTTAGATGATGAATTATTTTTTTCCTTTTAATGGGGGAGGAGAACCCCCCCCCCCACATTCCATGACACTAACTTAACGGTTTATCTTTTAATAGTGAACATTTTTGGTGTTCTACCACCTTCCTCAGACATACAAAAAAGAAAAAAACATAAACACCCCATCAACAGCAGTCCTATATACGCACAAACTCATGAGCCGTGGATTACCGCTCTCTCCCGATAATCCACAGGTGATGAGTTGTTTGTGCCTATATAGTACTGCTGGTGATGAGGTAAGTTTATGTTTTTTCTTTTTTGTATGTCTAAGGAAGGTGGTAGAACACAGAAAACGTTCACTATTAAAAGATAAACCGTTTTACTAAAATCCGGTGAGTGCTCTTTGTATGAACTTTGTATGTATATATATATAATATAATAGATCAATATATTGAAATATAAGTGATTGAAAATTATTTTTTATCATTTATTACTTTTAAAAGTTTTGATTAATTTGATTTCCTATTGCATAAATCCATATTGTATTTTAATTTTCTCTATTTTAAAAAATAACATTTTATAGGTAATCTAAAAGTAAACTTTATTAATTTACATATTTATCTGTTTTTTTGTAATTGAAGAAATGCTTTTTGTAGTTATTATATAGATATTACATTTTTGTTTAAATTATTCTTTTTCTTTTTTCAAATCCCAAAGTAAATTGTTAAAGGCTGTAAATCCAAACAAGTGTATGGTAAAGAAACAGTAAATATTGAACTTCACACATTGCTGCATTCTCCATGTCGAATTAGACTTTTGCTTGAAAGTACATGCCAATAGTTTGAAAATAATGATGAACTTGTACATAAAATATCTGACAAAAGAAGCTCTAAAAATTATAGAATGTGCTCAGTTAATTTTCATGAGAATTGTTTTCACATAATTGGATCCAGAAAGACGTTTTAAAAAATGCAATGGAATGGAATGTGTTTGGTTTGATGTGGGCTACCTCACCTCTTTGAACCATCACTTGGATCGTCATTTTTGTATTGGAAGGATTGTCTGGTTATCTGCTGGCCGACTTCTATTTGTCCAGCCTGCCTCTCCTGCACTGACGAAGTGCTTGAAAATTTGTAAGTACGTTTCTTGCCTTGTTGTTTGTTTATCCTTGGTTGAAGATATCACACCATTTGGGCGCCCTCTTTTCTCTTCTTGTCTTTTCCAGTTTTGGACTCATGTGTCTACAGGAGTTAGTTTTGAAGAGGAAGCGACCAATCCCCACTATTTGATCATCACTGGTCACTCTGTAGTGAACTTTTTGATTTTCCTGCACAGACAGTATATTGCACTTTTTATTATATTTATTAATTGTATTTTTATCTCAATATTATTGGCGCACTCAGCACTTATGTATTATAAACGTAGTCATGGTTGCAACTGATAGACATGTAGGAATATGTAAAAGCATGCGGGGAAGAGTACAAAAATATAAATCATCAATACAATATATGGCTATGCTAAAAATTTAAGAAAAATAATCTAGATCTCCCATAACAAAATAAAAAAATATCCCATAGATTCAAACAGTTGTGCACCATTTATGGTTTCCTATGTAAGGGAAATATAGAATTTCTGAAGGAGGTTTGGAGCTCAATTAATTTCCATATTAAAAACAAGACGAATTGTGGAATTCACATTAACAAATGTCTTCATAGTGATTTAAATTAACTAGAATGTCGACACAATCCATGGTGAAAAAAAAAAATGTTTTAAAAGAGTTAGATAGCTAAATGATAAATTGCAGAATGATTTACAAAATTTAAAAGAGTTTTGTCATACAGGACAGCTTGAGGTTTTCCATAGTGATGTACTACTAATATTGAAAGCATACAAATATGGAGAAATGTTTACGTCAAATCAGATGCAATACAGATACAATATGAATAAAATGATTGTTTTAGACAACATAAATAATATCTTCTTTAAAAAAGATCCACACAAAAAAAACCAGTTAGAACAATATGTAAACATAGCAAGTTATCCGAAAAACTATGAAGCCTATTTAAGAACTACTAAACATATGAAATTTATCGAAGTGGAAGGTAATCTAAATCAAAATAGGTCACTCATGAACCTTATAAGCCAGATTATGAGTGGATCACAAAATTGCGCTTTCGTAAGGGTGATATTTGCGTTTTTCGTAATACCAGGGCACGCAATTGTGCGCTGGTATTTGAGGGGACTCACAAGTATGGAAACTTAACGCTCGTGAGAGCGTGCTTCCATAGGCTCCAACGGGAGCCTCATTCTGATGCCGTCATAGACGGCACAGAATTTAGCGCAGTGAAGGGGGTAAGTCACGCAGCGATGGGCAGCAAATTTAAAATATATATGTATATGCATATATTAACACATAAATGTACTGTATATGTATAAAACCATATAACTCACAGTTCCTAATAGACCGCAATGTAATCAGTGCTGTTTTTTTTTCTTCTAACACCCCACACCTGCCAACTTTAACCCCATAAAAGTACTTTGTGCAGTTTTTTTTTTTTAATGGTACAATTTATTTAATATCAAAAAAGGCCCTTTCTCTTTATTTTGTGGGTAACTGGAGTTAAAATTTGAAGTGCTAAATTCTACTGCGAGCTTGCAATGCAATGGCTGGTTATTTATCATGCACCAGTAAACGGGTGAATTAGTGCTCCACTTGTAATCTAGCCCTATATGTTTAAACTGTCATTATTTATAAATTGTAATTAACATGAAAATATGTAAAACTTAATAACAAGGATAATGATTAAAGAGCTTTGTGTATTAAATCACATTGAAATATTGTTAATGATACAATCAAAGTCATTAAGGTTTTTAATTCTCTATTTGCTAGAAGAAAGTGGATATCTAAAAAATAATAAAGATCTTATGCAGCAGCTTACATTGTGGCTATGTATGACCTACAAAACCTTACTTTGATCACAAAATTTGTAGATATTGAATTTCTCCCTGTTTAGCAAAGCAGTTGAAGATTGATGTTTGAATGCTGGTGCATTATTAATGTGCGCTTACTCAACATATGCAACAATGGCACAAAAACAGTGATAGTTTTTTTTATTACAAAATGTTTATGCTAATGCAAATATCATATATGTTGTAAAAATTTAGGTTTTTTTTACGAAAATGAAATACATTTAGGCACAAGTTTGTTTTGATTATTAAAATCATCTCTAAAAAGCATTCATAAGCCATTTTTATGTTTGATTATAATAACTCTTTAGTGGGTGTTTTTCTTTCATGAGCTAGTGACGTATGGGATATACAATCCTACCAGGAGGGACAAAGTTTCCCAAACCTCAAAATGCCTATAAATACACGCCTCACCGCACTCACAATTCAGTTTTACAAACTTTGCCTCCTATGGAGGTGGTAAAGTAAGTTTGTGCTTGATTTCTATGATTTCTTCTATGAGGGCTTCTAAGCATTTTGAAGCCCAATTCCTCTCAAGAGTACAATGTTTGTCAGAGGGATGTGAAGGGAGTATCGCCTATTGATGTTATGGTTTTCCTTGCGTGAAGGGAGTATCGCCTATTGATGTTATGGTTTTCCTTGCGGGAAATCTTTTCAAAGATTCTCTGTTATCAGTCTTAGGGATTCATCTCCTACCTCCCTTTTCAGATTGACGATATACTCTTATATACCATTACCTCTGCTGATACCTTTTCAGTACTGGTTTGGCTATCTGCTATATGTAGATGGGTGTCTTTCGTTAAGTATGTTTTTTTTCTTATTTAAGACACTCACAGCTATGGTTTGGCGCTTTATGTATTTACATAAAGTTTTAAATATATACGCGAGTTGCGTCATTTCCTAATGTTGTTGGCGCCAAAAAAATTTCACTTCCTTTTGCGTCGTGCATCATACTTGGCGCCAAAAAAATTAGTTTATTTTTCACCCCACTTCCTATATGCCTCTTGCCTTCTATATACTCAGAGGGCCATGCTGTTTGTATTTTTTCCCAGTCCTGAAACTGCCATATAAGGAAATTTTAAATTTTGCTTTAATGTTGTTTTTCTTTTACATTTTGCAAGATGTCTCAATCTGATCCTGTCTCAGAAGCAACTGTTGGAACCCTGCTGCCTGTTCACAGTTCTACCAACGCTAAGTGTATCTGTTGTAAGTTAGCTGAGATTATATCTCCAGCTGTAGTATATAATAGTTGACTTGATAAGCTTTTGCACGCAGAAAATGTTTCCATCAGTACAAGTACAGTTTCTGTTGTTCCTTCAACATCTAATGTACATGATATCCCTGTTGATATGAAAAATTATATTGCTGATGCAATACAGAAGGCTTTGTCTGCTATTCCACCTTCTAATAAATGTAAAAGGTCTTTTAAAACTTCTCATAAATTTGATGAAATTTCTAATGACTGACAACATACTGAAATATCCTCCTCTGATGAGGATCTCTCTGATTCAGAAGATCCTACCTCAGACATTGACACTGACAAATCTACTTATCTTTTCAAGATTGAGTATATTTGTTCCCAGTTGTTCACAGTTCTACCAACGCTATGGGGCCTAGTTATCAAGCCGTCAACCTCAAATACGCTGCGTATTCCGCAGCGTATTTGTGGCGAGGCTGATACGCCTTAGTTATCAAAGGCTCGAGACAGGCAAAAGTAGAATTTTGTGACGTAAGCTTCGATCCGCCAATAGAATGCGAGCTCAATCTGATTGGCTGATTGGATCAGCCAATCGGATTGAACTTGAATCTGATTGGCTGATTCCATCAGCCAATCAGATTTTCCTACCTTAATTCCGATTGGCTGATAGAATCCTATCAGCCAATCGGAATTGAGGGGGCGCCATCTTGGATGACGTCCCTTAAAGGAGCCGTCATTCGTCGTAGTCCGTCGGTGAAGAAGGTGGTTCCGCGTCGGCGGAAGGAAGATTCAAGACCCGGCTTGGAAGATGACTTCGCCCGGATAGAAGACCTCTTCAGCGCCTCTTTGAAGATGACATCGGCCGGATCGAAGACTTCTTCAGCGCCGCCTGGATGATGACTTCATCGGATGGAAGATTTCTTCAGCGCCGCTTGGAGGATTAACTTCTTCCGTTCCGGATGCCCTCTTCAGTTCCATCGGTGGCTCGGCTGAGTGAAGACGACTCAAGGTAGGATGATCTTCAGGGGATTAGTGTTAGGTTTTTGTAAGGGGGGTTTGGGTTAGATTAGGGGTATGTGGGTGGTGGGTTTTAATGTTGGGGGGGGGTTGTATTTTTATTTTACAGGCAAAAGAGCTGAACTTTTTGGGGCATGCCCCCACAAATGGCCCTTTTAAGGGCTGGTAAGGTAAAAGAGCATTGAAATTTATGTAATTTAGAATAGGGTAGGGATTTTTTTTATTTTGGGGGGGTTTGTTATTTTATTAGGGGGCTTAGATTAGGTGTAAGTAGCTTAAAATTGTTGTAATATTTTTAACATGTTTGTAACTTAATTTTTTATTTTTTGTAACTTAGCTTTTTTTATTTTTTGTACTTTAGTTAGTTTATGTAATTGTATTTCATTGTAGTTCTTTGTAGGTAGTTTATTTAGTTAATTTAATGATAGTGTAGTATTAGGTTTAATTGTAACTTAAGTTAGGAATTATTTTACAGGTAATTTTGTATTTCTTTTAGCTAGGTAGTTATTAAATAGTTAATAACTATTTAATAACTATTCTAACTAGCTAAAATAAATACAAAGTTACCTGTAAAATAAATATAAATCCAAAAATAGCTATAATATAAGTATTAATTACATTGTAGCTATCTTAGGGTTTATTTTACAGGTAAGTATTTATTTTTAAATAGGAATAATTTATTAAAGTATAGTGTAGTGTTAGGTGTAATTGTAACTTAGGTTAGGATTTATTTCACAGGTACATTTCTCTTTATTTTAGCTAGGTAAGCTATTAAATAGTTAATAACTATTTAATAGTTATTGTACATGGTTAAAATAAATTGAAAGTTACCTGTAAAATAAATATAAATCCTAAGATAGCTAGAATATAATTATTATTTATATTATAGCTATATTAGGGTTTATTTTAAAGGTAAGTATTTAGTTTTAAATAGGATTCATTTAGTTAATAAGAGTTAATTTATTTAGATTTATTTAATTAATATTTAAGTTAGGGGGGCGTTATGGTTAGGGTTAGACTTAGGTTTAGGGGTTAATCATTTTATTACAGTGGCGGCGGCGTAGTGGGGGGCAGGATAGGGGTTAATAAATTTATTATAGGTTGCGGCGGGTTCATGGAGCGGCGGTTTAGGGGTTAAACTATTTATTTAGTTGCGGAGAGGTGCGGGATCAGCAGGATAGGGGTTAATAATTTTATAATAGAGGGCGACGGTATAGGGGGGGCAGGATAGGGGTTACTAGGTATAATGTAGGTGGCAGCGGTGTCCGGGAGCGGCGGTTTAGGGGTTAATACATTTATAAGAGTTGCGGCAGGGTCTAGGAGCGGCGGTTTAGGGGTTAATACATTTATAAGAGTTGCGGCAGGGTCTAGGAGCGGCGGTTTAGGGGTTAGTAACTTTATTGAGTTGCGGGGGGCTCCGGGGGCGCCGGTATAGGGGGTAGAACAGTGCAGTTTAGTGTGAGTGCTTAGTGACAGGCTAGCAATAAAGCTGGGAAAAAGCCGAAGGGCAGCGAGATCGGATGAGTGATAACTGTCACAGTCCGCTGCTCATCGCCCCGCGGCTTTTTGACAGCTTTATTTGATAACTTAGGCGAACGTATTCAAGGTCCGCGGCGGCGAAGGTAGGCAAGCTTAGGCGGACGTATTGGGCCGGCGAAGCCAGAAAAGTAGACGGCTTGATAACTACCCCCCTAAGTGTATCTATTTAAGTTAGCTGAGATTATATCTCCAGCTGTAGTATGTAACAGTTGCCTTGATAAGCTTTTGCACGCAGAAAATGTTTCCATCAGTACAAGTACAGTTTCTTTTGTTCCTTCAACATCTAATGTACATGATATCCCTGTTGATATGAAAAATTATATTGCTGATGTGATACAGAAGGCTTTGTCTGCTATTCCACCTTCTAATAAACGTAAAAGGTCTTTTAAAACTCATAAATTTGATGACATTTCTAATGACTGACAACATACTGAAATATCCTCCTCTGATGATCTCTCTGATTCAGAAGATCCTACCTCAGACATTGACACTGACAAATCTACTTATCTTTTCAAGATTGAGTTTATTCGTTCCTTATTGAAAGAAGTGTTGGTTACTTTAGATATTGAGGAGTCTAGTCCTCTTGATATCAAAACTAGTAAACTTTTAAATTCTGTTTATAAACCTCCTGTGGTTACTCCTGAGGTTTTTCCAATTCCAGATGCTATTTCTGATGTGATTGCTAAGGAATGGATTAAGCCTGGTACTTCTTTCATTCCTTCTTCTAGGTTTAAAAAGTTGTACCCTTTGCCAGCGGCTAGATTAGAGTTTTGGGAAAAAATCTCCAAAGTTGATGGGGCTATTTCTACTCTTGCCAAATGTACTACTATTCCTATGGAAGACAGCACTTCTTTTAAAGATCATTTAGATAGGAAACTTGAATCTTATCTAAGGAAAGCTTATTTATTTTCTGGCTATCTTCTCAGGCCTGCCATTGCTATGGCTGATGTTGCGACTGCATCAACCTTTTGGTTGGATACCTTAGCGCAACAGGAAACAGATCCTGATTTGTCTAGCATTGTTCGTTTGCTTCAACATGCTAATTATTTTCTCGGTGGTGCTATTTTCGATATCAAAATTGATGTTAAATCTATGTATTTAGCTATTTTAGCTAGAAGAGCTTTATGGCTCAAATCTTGGAATGCTGACATGATATCTAAGTCTAGATTACTATCTCTTTCTTTCCAAAGTAACAATGTATTTGGTTCTCAGTTGGATTCAATTATTTCAACTATCACTGGAGGGAAGGGAGTTTTTTTGCCTCAGGATAAAAGATCTAAGGGTAAATCTAAAGCTTCTAATCGTTTTTGTTCTTTTCGACAGAACAAGGAACAGAAAACCAATCCTTCCCCTAAAGACTCTGGTTCCAATTTGAAACCTTCTTCAAGTTGGAATAAATCCAAGACTTTTAAGAAGCCAAAGTCAGCCCCCAAGTCTGCATGAAGGCGCATCCCCAGCTGGTGGGGGGCAGATTTAAGTGTGTTTCAGATCTAGAGCTTTCAGGGGTAATAATACCAGTTCCGTTTCAGGAACAGGATCTGGGGTTTTATTTGAATCTATTCATTGTCCCAAAGAAAGAAAATTAATTTATGCCAGTTCTGGATCTGAAGTTGTTGAATCATTTTGTAAGAGTCCCAACTTTCAAGATGGTGACTATAAGTACTATTTTGCTTTTTTGTTCAGCAAGGTCATTATATGTCCACAATAGACTTACAGTATGCATATCTTCACATTCTGATTCATCCAGCCCACTATCAGTTTCTGGGATTCTCTTTTCTAGACAAGCATTACCAATTTGTCACTCTTCCATTTGGCCTAGCAACAGCTCCAAGGATCTTTTTGAAGGTTCTCGGTGCCCTTCTATCTGTAATCAGAGTACAGGGTATTGCGGTGTTTCCTTATTTGGACGATATCTTGGTTCTAGCTCAGTCTTTACATTTAGCCGAATCTCACACAAATCAACTAGTGTTGTTTCTTCAAAGACATGGTTGGACGATCAATTTACCAAAGAGTTTCTTGATTCCTCAGACATTGGTCACCTTTTTAGGTTTCCAGATAGATTCAGTGTTTATGACAAGAGACAAATGAAATTGGTTTCAGCTTGTCGAAACCTTCAGTCTTAATCATTCCCTTCAGTGGCTATGTGCATGGAAGTTTAAGGTCTTATGACTGCAGCATCGGACGCGATCTCCTTTGCTCGTTTTCACATGAGACCTCTACAGCTTTGTATGCTGAATCAATGGTGCAGGGATTATACTCGGATATCACAATTGATATACTTAAATCCCAACATTCAACTCTCTCTGACTTGGTGGTTAGACCATCATCGTTTAATTCAGGGGGCCTCTTTTGTTCGTCCTACCTGGGCTGTGATAACAACAGATGAAAGTCTTTCAGGTTGGGGGGCTGTCTGGGGATCTCTGACAGCACAAGGGGTTTGGAAACCTCAAGAGGTGAGGTTACCAATCAATATTTTAGAACTCTGTGCTATTTTCAGGGCTCATCAGATTTGGCCTCTGTTAAATCATTTGTTTTCAGACAGACAATATCACAACTGTGGCATATGTCAATCATCAGGATGGGACCCGCAGTCCCCTAGCTATGAAAGAAGTATCTTGGATACTTTATTGGGCAGAATCCAGCTCTTGTCTAATTTCTGCGGTGCATATCCCAGGTGTAGACAATTGGGAAGCGGATTATCTCAGCCGTCACACCTTACATCCGGGGAGTGGTCTCTCCATCCAGATGTATTTTGTCAGATTGTACAGATGTGGGGTCTTCCAAAAATAGATCTAATGACTTCTCATCTAAACAAGAAACTTCCCAAGTACCTGTCCAGGTCCAGGGATCCTCAGGCGGAGATGGTGGATGCTTTAGCAGTTCCTTGGTTTTACCAACCTGCCTATATCTTTCTGCCTCTAGTTCTTCTTCCAAAAGTGATCTCCAAGATCATTATGGAACAATTGTATGTGTTTCTGATAGCACCACCGTGGCCTCACAAGTTTTGGTTTGCGGATTTTGTTCGGATGTCCAGTTGCCAGCCTTGGCCACTTCCTCGAAGACCAGAGCTTCTGTCTCAAGGGCCGTTTTTTCCATCAGGATCTCAATTAAATTTGAAGGTATGGAAATTGAACGCTTAGTCATAGAGGTTTCTCTGACTCAGTGATTAATACTATGCTACAGGCTCATAAGTCTGTTTCAAGAAAGATTTATCGAGTTTGGAAGACCTATATTTCATGGTGTTCTTCTCATAAAGTCTCCTGGCATTCTTTTAGAATTCCTAGAATTTTACAGTTTCTTCAGGATGGTTTGGATAAAGGTTTGTCTGCAAGCACTTTGAAGGGACAAATCTCTGCTCTTTCTGTTTATTTCATAGAAAGATTGCTAAGCTTCCTGATATTCACTGTTTTGTTCAGGCTTTGGTTCGTATCAAGCCTGTTATGAAATCAATCTCTCCTCCTTGGAGTCTTAATTTGGTTTTGAAGACTTTGCAGGCTCCTCCTTTTGAGTTTATGCATGCTATGGATATTAAACTACTTTCTTGGAAAGTGTTGTTTGGCTGTCTCTTCAGCCAGAAGAGTTTCTGAATTGTCCATCAGGATAAGGCTGTTTTGCTGACTTTGTTTAAATTTCTTCCTAAGGTTGTGAATTCTAACTACATTAGTTGGGAAATTGTTATTCCTTCCTTGTGTCCTAATCCCAAGAATGCTCTTGAAAAATCTTTACATTCCTTGGATGTTGTAAGAGCTTTGAAATATGATGTTGAAGCTACCAAAGATTTCAGGAATAGCTATTTGTTGTCTTCTCTGGTTCTAGGAAAGGGCAAAAAGCTTCTGCCATTTCTTTGGCATCTTGGTTGAAGCTTTTGATTCATAAAGCTTATTTGGAGGCGGGCAGTACCCACCTCAGAGGATCAAAACTCATTCTAGTAGATCAGTCTCCACTTCTTGGGCTTTTAAGAATGAAGCTTCAGTTGATCAGATTTGCAAAGCAGCAACTTTGTCTTCTTTGCATACATTTACAAAATTTTACCATTTTGAAGTATTTGCTTCTTCTGAAGCAGTCTTTGGTAGAAAAGTTCTTCAGGCAGCTGTTTCAGTTTGATTCTTCTGCTAATGTTTTAAGTTTTTTTTCTTTCTATTTTTGAGAAAAACTTTTTTTGTGGATTTAATTTTTTCAGCAGAAAGTGGCTGTTTTTATTTTATCCCTCCCTTTCTAGTGACTCTTCTGTAGACTTCCACATCTTGGGTATTTCTATCCCATACGTCACTAGCTCATGGACTCTTGCCAATTACATGAAAGAAAACATCATTTATGTAAGAACTTACCTGATAAATTCATTTCTTTTATATTGGGAAGAGTCCATGAGACCCACCCTGTTTCTGGTGGTTATGATTTTTTGTATAAAAGCACAATTATATTTCCAATTCCTCTTTGCTTTTTTACTCCTTATTTTATCACACCACTACTTGGCTATTCATTAAACTGAATTGTGGGTGTGGTGAGGGGTGTATTTATAGGCATTTTGAGGTTTGGGAAACTTTGCCCCTCCTGGTAGGATTGTATATCCCATACGTCACTAGCTCATGGACTCTTGCCAATATGAAAGAAATTAATTTATCAGGTAAGTTCTTACATAAATTTTGTTTGTTTGTTTTTTAAATTACACCACTGGCTGCCTACTTCACTGCACTCTTGGCTTTATTAACCCCTTAAGGACCAATTACGGAATTATTTTGTCATGAAACAATTGAGCAAACTGAAGCTGTGTCCTTAAGGGGTTAAACGGATATGAAACTTAAACAATGTTATTCAGACAGAACATACAATTTAAAAAAAAAAGTTTCCAATTTTAATATGATATTCTTTCTTGAAAAAAAATAACTAGGTAGGCGCAGAAGTAGCAATACACTATTGGTGGCTGTACATATATGCCTCTTATTATTGTTTCACCCAATCTCTTCAGCTATTTTCCTGTAGTGCAATGCTGTTCCTTCAACAATGAATTCAAAACTAATAAAGCATATGTGCTAATTGTATGCTCTATCTGAAACATGAAAGAAAAACTTTGGATTACATATTCCTTCAAAGTACACAGTAAATATAATATTTAATGTATAAACTGATATCAAAGCAAAACAATTTAAATCTTAACAAAAAGTACAAAATTCAAAATCTACAGTATTGTTTTTTATTGTAAAATGAGTCCCAAAGGCTTGGGAGTGTGCTTAACAGGGGAATTCATTGGCTGTGTCTGAAGTTTTAATTACAGGCATTACTAGCATTACCTCAAAGGATATTAACCCCTTAACCCAAAGCAACGTATATATACGGTACGTTGTTCGATACTTTGCTTATTGTACCGCACAACGTATATATGCGTCGGAGCAGCAGACAGCACAAGCAGTCTTGGCTGTTAAGTTACAGCCGAGAGCTGGAGTTCCTGAGCTCCAGGCATCTGCCTGCATATGGAACCGGAGCACGATTGCTGCTCTGCTTCCATATGAAGGCTGATGCCACATCATTACAGACAAGAGGGAGAGGGAGGAATGGGGAGCTACGCTACAGAAAATAAGTTGGTGGTGGTTATCGTGGGTGGGGGGAGGCAGAGGCTACTACACTAAAGAAATTAATATATATATATATATATATATATATATATATATATATTCAAAAAAAAAATTTTATAGGCACTGGCAGCTGTCTGCCAGTACCTATAAAATGTTTTTTTTTTTTTTTTTACATATATAATGGCGGGCACTGGTTAGAAAGGGGAGTGTTAGAGAGCTGTTTGGGAGGGATCAGGGAGGTTGGAGGTTAAGGGGGAATTCTACACTGCAGAAAACAACAATATTTCATTAAAAAAAAATATCACCTGAAATTTTCATATTTTTAGACAGTCTGCCAGTATCTAAGATGGGGGTGACCAGGGAGGGAGGGAAGAGAGCTGTCTAGGAGAGATTACGGGGTGGGAAATGTCAGGTGGGAGGGTAATCTCTACACTAAAGCTAAAATGAACCTTACGAAACTTCCTGATTAACCCGTTCACTGCTGTGAATTTCAGACGTGTGGTGCGCAGATGCAATTAACAGCCTTCTAATTACCAAAAGGCAATGGCAAAGCCATACATGTCTGATATTTCTAAACAAAGGGGATATCAGAGAAGCTTTAACAACCATTTGTGTCATGATTAACACAGTATGTAAATAATTTCCGTGAGCAACCCAAAGTTTGTGAAAAACTTTTTTTTTTTTTATATGATCACATTTGGCTGTGAAATGGTGGCATGAAACATACCAAATGTACCTAGATCAATACCTTGGGTTGTCTGCTTAAAAATATATATATAGTTTTGACAGGTGAATAAAAAAAACAAGGCAAGATTTTGTGCAAGTTCTTCTCTGAAAGTCTCGGTAGTGAAGAGGTTAAAGAAACACGAAATCCAAAATTTGTCTTTATGTTTCAGATATATCATACAATTTTAAACAGCTTTCCAATATACATCAATTATCTAATTTGCTATTTTCTATCGATATCCATTGTTTAAAAGCATACCTTGGTAGGCTAAGGTTCATCAATTAGTTGTGAGAAGTTAGGGTAGGCGCTGGGGGTGTTATAGCCACTATTCAGAATAAGATCGTTAATAGCTTATAAAGAAAAAGTAAAGACAAGTATGCAGTTTGAAGAGGGCGCTATGCAGCTAATACATGAATAAAATCATGAATAAAATTATGAGATCATAAGCTTCAAAAAAATCTTCTGACTTTAATTATTAATTTCTAAAAACAGATCTAAAAATAAATGTGCATATAACATAGATCACAATATGAATATAAAAAGGGATGTCTCCCTATAAAACAAGTAATAATTAATCCAATATAAAGCACAAAAAAACATTAAATAAAGCAAAATGTAAACACTGAATTCAGAAGTCTGCCAAATAAGAAAACCTTCTATGACTCAGTTGAGGCAAAGTTAATTGTCGTTTGTAGTGTGGAACGACAATTAACTTTGCCTCAAACTGAGTGATAGGGGTCTATTTAACAAGGGCCGAATGGCCCCTGTTTCCCTTGTTTCTGTGGTATACTGTTACTTTAAGAAAAGACACTCTGGAGCTGGGAGGGAACTCTATGATCAGCAGCCATCTTTTTTATGTTAGTTTTCTCAGTTAGTTCAGTTAGTGTTGTTGCTGAATAAAGACCTGCTCTGTGTACCTACTATCAAGTAGTGCTTATTCCTACTGCTAAATACCCACACACGAAACATGACATGGTGTCAGAAGTGCTGAAAAAGTCACTTGTCTGAGTAAAGAGATTGTAACAAGGACTTTATTCACAGTTTCTCTAGCATCAGCATGGAGATGTTCAGAGCACCAGACCCTCTGCAATTCACAGGAAATGTAAGTGAAAACTGGAGAAGATGGGAGCAAAGATTTTTAATTTATGCTGAGGCAGTTGAACTTTATAAAAAAAGAGCAGAAAACTCAGATTGCCATAGCCCTGCATGATTTGGGTGGGGAAGGCCAAGAGATTTACAACACATTGAAACCAGGCCTGCCTGCTGAAAAAACCTTAGACTCAGTGCTGACTTTGTTCTGACTTTGTACTCCAAAGAAAAATGTTGTGTTTGAGCGGCATCAGTTTTGGTCACATTCATATTATGAGGGGCAGGGCATTGAAAGGCATATGACAGAACTCAGACTAAAAGCCAGAGATTGTGAGTTTGGTGGAATACTTGATGACATGTTAAGAGACAAATTCGTTTTCAGTGTTACTGATAACAGACTTAAAGAACGTTTGCTCAGAGAGGCTGACCTTACCCTACAAAAGGCAGTGGAGATATGTCAGGCTGCTGAAGCTACTAAATCCCAGGTTCAGGTTATGGCTGCAAACACACCAGCAAGTTCCTACCAGGCTATTCATGCTTTACAGTACAAACCCACACTCACTAGCCAAGCAGAGTCTTCTAGAGGCAGCAAGAACAAACCTCACTCTAGTGCAAGGTCTGAGCAAAAAAGGAATGTGTGCCTTAGGTGTGACGGGGTACACCCACCTCAAAGTTGCCCAGCATTTGGGTGTGTTTGTTAAACTTGTCTCACAAAAGGAATCATTTTGCAAAATGCTGTAAATCACAGGGCCAGGAGTGTGACAGAGTAAAAACAGTTGAGACTTTATTTATAGCAATATTGAAAGATGTAAGACAAGAACTAAAATATTCTGCATGGTTCTCTGAAGTGCAAATCAATCGTGCACCCATTAACTTTAAACTGGATACTGGAGCTGAGGCAAATGTGCTACCTATCACTCTCTTAAAAAAGATCCCTGCACAGTTCTGCATCAGAAATACTAACACTATGTTAATTGCTTATGGGGGTTCCAAAATCCGTCCAGAAGGTATGGTGCATCTCACTGCAGACACCCCCACACATACAGCAGAGCTGGAGTTCTTTATTACACGATGCTCCTGACTTCCATTATTAGGAAAAGCAGCATGCCAGGAACTGGATTTACTTCGCAAAGTTCACACAGTATCTACTCAAAAACTCTATACAAAAGATGATCTGGTAAAACGTTACCCTGATGCATTTCAAGGAATTGGGCAATTCAAAGGAACTTACCACATCTATTTGGACCCAAGTGTTGCTCCAGTCATACATGGCTGCAGGAAAATCCCATTTGCAATTCAAAGGAACTTACCACATCTATTTGGACCCAAGTGTTGCTCCAGTCATACATGGCTGCAGGAAAATCCCATTTGCAATTCAAAGGAACTTACCACATCTATTTGGACCCAAGTGTTGCTCCAGTCATACATGGCTGCAGGAAAATCCCATTTGCAATACTGGGCAAGCTTAAAGAGACTCTAATGCAGTTAGAAAAGGATCAGATCATTGCTAAAGTACACACTCCCACTGATTGGGTGAATAGCCTGTAACAGAAAAGAAAAATGGTACTCTGAGGGTATGTTTGGACCCCCGTGATCTTAATAAGGCTATAAAGCGTCATCACTTCAATATCCATACTGCAGAGGATGTACAGAGTCAACTGGCGGGGAAAACCAAATTCACCATCCTTGACGAAAAGGATGGTTACTGGCAAGTTAAATTAGACAAAGAGTCCTCAGAACTATGCACTTTCAACTCCCCATGGGGGCGCTTTAGATTTTGCAGGATGCCATTTGGGATAAAATCAGCCAGTGAAGTATTTCAGCAGAAAAATATGGAGTTTTTTGGGGACATCCCAGGTGTGCATATCATAGCTGATGACATGATTATTGCTGCATCATCAGATGAAGAACATGATCAGATCCTGAGCCAGGTGATGAACAGGGCATTAGAACAGAACATTAAGTTCAATCCAGATAAAATCCAATTCAAAGTATCAGAAGTCCGGTATATGGGACATGTCATCACCCCTGCAGGAGTTCAACCTGATGTAGAGAAAGTCCAAGCAATTAGCAAAATGCCTGACCCAGAGGACAAAAAAGGGCTGCAAAGATTTTTGGGCATGGTCCGGTATCTGGCACAATATATACCAGGGGAGGCAGAGATTACTGCTCCTTTGAGGAAGTTACTTTGCAAGGATATTGTTTGGCAGTGGGGTCCAGAGCATACTAAAGCAGTGCAGTCTTTAAAGCAGGCACTGATTGAGGCTCCAGTATTAAGATTTTTTGACCCAACAAAAGCAGTGGTGATTCAGGCAGATGCATCAAAATCAGGCCTTGGAGCTTGCTTACTTCAAGATAATTGCCCTATAGCATATGCATCGAGAGCAATGACTGCCACAGAACAAAATTATGCCCAGATTGAGAAAGAACTATTGGCTATTGTATATGCTACAAAAAAAGTTTCACCAGTTTATATTCGGCAGAGCAGTTACAGTGCATTCTGACCACAAGCCTCTTGAATCAATACTCACTAAACCATTGAGCAAAGCACCAGCAAGACTCCAAAGAGTTATCTTACAACTGCAACAATACAACCTAAACATCATTCATACTCCTGGGTGTGATATCTTTATTTCTGATACTCTTTCCAGGGCCCCTGTGGATCCACCAGGACAAGAAGAGGACAGTTTATCAGAAGAAAGGGTTGTTTATACATTGTCATCATCAGAATCTATTGGGACTGAGGTGTTATCTTATTTACAAACTTCCACAGCAGAAGATGCAGACTTAAACAAACGTAAACAACTTCTGTATGAAGGTTGGCCACAAAGAAAAAGGCAACTCCATCCAAGTCTGCAGTCATTTTGGCAATTTAAGCACTTGCTGCGCATGGAACATGGTCTCTTATTGCTGGGTGAAAAGATTGTAGTTCCTCAGAATTCTCGCAGGAAAATTCTAGAAAGTCTGCATGAGTGCCATCAAGGTATACAGAGAACCAAAATGCGGGCTCGGATGATCCTGTTCTGGCCCAGCATGTCCAAGGACATACAACAGATGGTAGAGACCTGCAAGATTTGTGCTAGTCACCTACCAGCAAATCAAAAGGAACCATTACTCTCACACAAAATTCCTCACCTGCCTTGGCAAAAATTGGCAGTGGACATTTTTGAGGGATCGTCATTTCTTGTAATAGTAGACTATTTTTCCAAGTATCCTGAAATTCTAAAGTTGTCTGATAAAACTGCAACAACAGTAATTGCAAAGCTGAAAGGAACATTTAGTAGACATGGCATCCCAATAGAAGTTATCAGTGACCATGGACCCTTTGCCAGTGCTGAGATGAAGGCATTTGCTGCACAATGGGATATTAAGTTTACTCATTCTAGTCCTGGTTACCCCAATCAAATGGACTGGCAGAAAGAACTGTAAAAACAATTAAACTCATGCTCCAATAAACATGGGAATCGGGGGTAGATCCTCATATTGCGCTTCTAGAATTGTGCAATACTCCAATCACTGGAATGGCCTATTCCCCAGCACAACTTTTAATGGGTCGGACACTGAGAACCAAGTTACCGGTTGCAGCTAATGCATTAAAGCCCCAGATCCCTAAGAATGCACACCAAAAATTGAGGGAGCTAAAGCATAGGCAAAAAGTATATTATGATCATGGTGCTAAGCCACTACAAGCCTTCCAAAAAGGGGATGCAGTGCGTATGGAGACATCAGCGGGTTGGCAGCCTGCACAGATATCATCTGTTGGTAATGAGCCAAGATCATATGTAATTAAAACACCTGATGGCAGACAGTACAGGAGAAACCGGCGTCATCTCCGGATGGATTACACATATGAACAAGATCACTCAGAACCATAGGTACTTGTACCTGAAAAAAGAGAAGAGTCACCAATTACTCACAATACTGACTCAGAGACTGAAGTGCCAGGTTCAGATGCAAACCAAGGAGAATATGTCCCTATACAGTCTGCAGAAGCTGGGCACAAAACATCACAAGCTGGAAGGGCAATACACCCTCCAGAGAGACTAAAAGATTATGTTGTAGGATAAAGTATATTGAGCTATTGGAGCACATTTGTATTGTTTCTTTGTTGTTAAGATGTGTTAAATGTTAAGAGGGGATTTGGAAGTAGTTGGGGAGATGTGGTATACTGTTACTTTAAGAAAAGACACTCTGGAGCTGGGAGGGAACTCTATGATCAGCAGCCATCTTTTTATGTTAGTTAGTTCAGTTAGTGTTGTTGCTTACATCTGAGCTGAATAAAGACCTGCTCTGTGTACCTACTATCAAGTAGTGCTTATTCCTACTGCTAAATACCCACACAAGAAACATGACAGTTTCCGTGCGAGCCTTCAGGCTCGCAGGAAACAGGAGTTAAGAAGCAGCGGTCTCAAGACCGTTGCTCCTTAACTCATACACCGCCTCTGAGGCGGCATATAGCAATCCGCCTGATCATGTACGATCGGGCTGATTGACACCACCTGCTAGCGGATCTGCATTGGCATTGCACCAGCAGTTCACAAGAACTGCTGGTGCAATGATAAATGCCGACAGCATATGCTGTTGGCATTTATCGATGTGCAGCAGACATGATTCGCTATAGCGGATCATGTCCGTCTGCACAATGATAAATGGACCCCCTAGAAGGTCTTCTTATTTGGCAGACTTCTGAATACAGTGTTTACATTTTGCTTTATTTAACGTTTTTATTGCGCTTTATATTTGATTTATTATTACTTGTTTTATAGGGAGACGTCCCTTTCTTTATTCATATTGTGATCTATGGTATATGCACATTTATTTTTAGATCTCTTTTTAGAAATTAATTAAATTCATAGATTTTTTAAACTTATGATCTCATAATTCTATTGTTAATTTTATTCATGTGTTAGCTGCATAGCGCCCTCTTCAAACGGCATACTTGTAAGGTTTATCAATGAACTACGGAGAGCTAGTTGCTGTTTGGTGGCTACACGTATATGCCTGTTCTCATTAGTTCACCCAATAGCAAATGATACCAAATTAATTAAACTGTTTCGCGAAAAGAAGTAAATTAGAAAGTTAATTAAAATTATATGTTCCATATCGTGTGTGGTCTGCCTGTACAAGCAAATTGAATCAATGCCAGTTAAATTATTGTATTGTACAGTATTGTACACTTCATTATAAATGCTTTTATAAAAAGAGTGACACAATCTGAAACAGTGACCACTTGTTGGGAACTTTCAGTGGAACACTTTAGACCTCTGAAGTATTACAAAACTTACAAATATCTTACACATATTACAAAAGATTTTGCAACAACTCTCCTAGTTAAAGGAGTCTGTAAGCAATACTTACAAATACTTTTGTAACTGTATAACCAGGTCCAGTTTTATAATTGAACCAGGTGGGACAATGTGCCCCAGACACTACGTGACAGGGGCAGCATGCAAGGATAACATATTCTTCATAATAGTGTTTTTAAAAAATAGGGTTTAGACTGTAGTGTGCACAGATTTGATGAAGGTAATTTTTTTCTTGGACAGAAGCAGCACAATGCCTTAAATTGATAGTAAAGTTCAAATTTAAATTACATGTCCTATCTGAATCATGAAAGTTTAAACAACTTTCTAATTTACTTTTATCATCAAATGTGCTTTGTTCTCTTGGTATTCTTAGTTGAAAGCTAAACCTAGGAAGGCTTATATGCTAATTCCTAAGCCCTTGAAGGCCGCCTGTTATTTGAATGCATTTGACAGTTTTTCATAGCCAGAGGGCGTTAGTTCATGTGTTTCATATAAATAACAATGTGCACATGCACATGGATTTATTACGGGGTCAGCACTATTTGCCTGAAATGCAAGTCTGTCAAAATATCTGAGATAAAGAGTCATTTTTCTGAAGCTTAGATACTAGGTAATTACAGAGGTAAAATGTATATTTCTATAACAGTGTTGGTTATGCAAAACTGGGGAATGGTAAATAAAGGGATTATCTATCTTTTTAAACAATTACATTTTGGTGTTTACTATCCCTTTAAGTCGGCCTTGAGCGTAACAAGTAAAAATAAAAGGGATATGAAACACAAAACATTTGTTTGTGATTCAGAATGAGCATACAATTTTTAAAAGTTCTAATGTACTTCTATTGTCGAATTTGCTTTTTGCAAGTGTTTTGTTTTACTTTTTTTAAAGAAATACCCAGGTAGAAATCTGGAGCACTTAATATGCACGTCATAAATTTGAAGGCCTCTAAGCTTAAGACCTTGTTTTTTTAATAAAAGATACCAAGACAACAAAGTAAAATAGAAAGGAGTTTAAAACTGTGCGCTCTGTTTGAATCATGAAAGAAATGAAGTCATCAATAAAATCTTCTGCCGGACCATCATATTATGCAGAATGATATTGAGTATACATATTTTCTGGTAAAGTATACATAGAGGCCCATTTATCAAGCTCCGTATGGAGCTTGTGGGCCTGTGTTTCTGGCAAGTCTTCAGACTAAAGACCGCTGCTCCATAACCCTGTCTGCCTGCTCTGAGCAGGCGGACAGGAATCGCCACAGTTCAACCCGATCGAGTATGATCAGGTTGATTGACACCTCCCTGCTGGCGGCCCATTGGCCGTGAGTCTGCAGGGGGCGGCGTTGCACCAGCAGCTCTTGTGAGCTGCTGGTGCAATGCTGAATATGGAGAGCGTATTGCTCTTCGCATTCAGCGAGGTCTTGCGGACTGGATCCGCACTGTCGGACCAGGTCCGCAAGACCTTTGATACATAGGCCCCTTATTGTGTATTGCATGCACTGTACATCAGGTTATAGGACACCTATTTCTTGGTCCAAGGTTTCCGTAGATCAACAGGGTAAATGTTCTATAAGAAATTCTTCTGATATCTCTATTTTTCTAAAAGGAAGAAAGAAAAAAAAACCCATAAAAATATTTTTTATAAAATTAGTAGACATGTGCGATTCGATTCGGTCCGAATCGAAATTTGGACGAATTTGTCGAATTTGGAGATTCGGATCGATTCGAATTTCCGAATTGCGGTAGTGCCGAATCTACCGAATAAATCCAAATCGATTCGAATTTATTCGGTAGATTCGGATGGATTCGGATGGCCGTGTATTACACTAGTATTGTACAGTATACTAGTGTAATACACAGCATATCCCCTTAACACTTACCGAAATTCCGAATCCATTCGAACCGAATTTTTTACGAATCCGAAAGAATCCGAATGAATCCGAAACAAATTAATTTGATTTCTTCCAAATTCGAATGGATCCGAACCGAAATTCGAATCGGTCCGAATCGATCCGAACCGAATTTTTCGACGCTGACGCTGCACATATCTAAAAATTAGTAATATATTAAAAAAAAACAAATAAAATCTTGATTTTTTTTTTATCATAAGTAAAATATTAAATTGAAAATAGCTAAGATGTAAGAAGACTTGCCTTATAATGCATTTGAATGCTCCAGAAAGTTAAGATTACATAGCTTTAGTTCATAAATTTTAAGGGACATAAAACTGTTGGGCATAACTTTCTTAAAACAGAAACTACTCTTTATCTTATTGGTTTTTATCTTGTTCCTGCAGCTCTAAAAAAATCAGTCATTTTGATTTAAATGCATAAAGGTATAAGAAACTGAAACTCCGCCTCTTTGTACTGGGGCTACCAAATTGGTGCTCATTATTATTATTATTATTATTTATTTATAAAGCGCCAACAGATTCCGCAGCGCTGTTCATAGGTAACAAAGATAAAAGGACAGTACAATATGAGACACCAGACAAAATGTAACCAACAAATACAGGAGATATTGGGAGCCCTGTTCCTGTGGGAACTTACAATCCAAATGGGTAGGAGGGTGAGAAACAGGAGGTGGGGACTGCAAAGGTGGGAATGATGTTAGTGTGAAGTTAGATGAGGGCAACTATTAGGCAAGTGGAATTCATTAGTTATTAATTTGGTTATAGGCTTCCCTGAACAAGAAGGTCTTTAGGGAGCATTTAAAGGAGGAGAGGTTGGGGGAAAGTCTGACAGCACGAGGAAGTGCGTTCCAGAGGGTTGGTGCCGCACGAGAGAAGTCCTGTAGTCTAGCATGAGAGGAGGTGATGGTAGAAGAGGCAAGGAGTAGATCGTTGTTGGATCTTAGGGGACAGGCTGGAGTATATTTGTTGATGAGTGAGGACAGGTATTGGGGGGCTGCATTGGTAAGGGCTTTGTAGGTCAAAGTGAGAATTTTGAATTTAATTCTGCTGTGAATGGGGAGCCAGTGAAGGGATTCACAGAGGGGTGCGGCAGATACAGAGCGTCAGGAGAGTTGGATTAGCCTAGCAGAGGCATTTAGGATGGATTGAAGGGGGGAGAGGCGGGAGAGAGGAAGGCCAGTTAGTAGGTTGTTACAGTAGTCAAGCCGGGAAATTACTAGGGAATGGATTAGCTGTTTAGTAGTTTCAGCACTCAGAAAAGGACGAATTTTTGAGATATTGTGTAGGTGGTTGCGACAGGATGAAGAGAGCGATTGGATGTGGGGTATGAAGGACAGATTGGAGTCGAGTGTAACTCCAAGGCAGCGGACTTGGGGTGATGGGGAGATAGTGGTGTCACCGACAGTGATAGTAAAGTCAGAAACTGGAGTAGAATTAGTTGGGGGGATTAGAACAAGCTCAGTCTTGGACATGTTGATTTTTAGGTGGTGAGAGGCCATCCAGGAAGAAATGCCAGATAAGCAGCCGCTGATGTGGGAAAGGACAGAAGGAGAGAGTGCAGGGGTGAATAGGTAGATCTGAGTATCATCAGCATAGAGGTGATAGTTGAAGCCATAGCTACTAATAAGTTTACCCAGTGAGGAAGAATAAATAGAGAAGAGTAGAGGGCCTAGAACAGAGCCTTGAGGTACTCCAACAGACAGAGGCAGGGGAGAGGATGAGTCACCAGCAAATGAGACAGAAAAGGACCTATTAGAGAGATAAGAGTGGATCCAGGAGAGGGCAATGTCACAGAGCCCAAGGGAGCTGAGAGTCCGTAGGAGGAGGGGATGGTCAACAGTGTCAAAGGCAGCAGAAAGGTCAAGTAAGATAAGTATAGAATAGTGCCCATTGTTTTTAGCAGAAAGAAGATCATTAGTAACCTTGGTGAGGGCAGTCTCAGTTGAGTGTTGGGGACGGAAGCCAGATTGCAGGGGTCAAGCAATGAGTTGGAGGATAGGAAGTGTGTTAGGCGATCGAAAACTAGTTTTTCCAGGACTTTAGAAGCTAGTGGAAGTAGTGATATGGGGCGGTAGTTTGCAAGATAATTGGGGTTGAGGGAGGGTTTTTTGAGGATGGGGGTGACCTTTGCATGTTTGAAGGATGATGGAAATGAACCAGTAGTAAGGGATCGGTTGAATATGTGAGTAAGAGCTGGGGTGAGGGTAGAGGACAAAGAGGGTATTAGATGTGAAGGGATAGGTTCAAGGGGGCATGTAGTGAGGTGTGAGGAAGATATTAGGGAACTCACTTCATTCTCAGTGGTTGGGGGGAAGGTACTGAGAGTGTTGGAGGGGGTGACCGGGGGCGGAGATGAAAGGTTGCAGTCTTGTGGTGGGATGTTGCTTCTGATGGTAATTGTTTTGTTGAAAAAGTAATCTGCCAAGTCTTGAGCACTAAAGTCAGATGAGGGGGGTGGTGCAGGTGGATAGAGGAGAGTGTTGAAAGTGGAGAAGAGACGTTTAGGGTTTGAGGAGTGAGAAGATATGAGAGAAGATAAGTAGTTTTGCTTGGCTAAGTGAAGGGCAGAGGAGTAAGAATAAAGAATGAACTTATAGTGTAGGAAATCGTGTTCAGAGCGGAATTTCCTCCAGGCACATTCAGCAGCACAGGAGCATTTTTGTAGATAGCGTGTTTGCTGAGAGTGCCAGGGCTGGAGCTGACGACGTGGGGTTTTGCGTATTTGTGAAGGAGCAAGGGTGTCGAGTGCAGAGGAGAGAGTATTGTTATAGTGGTTTGTAGCAAGGTCATGGCAGGATACCGTGGAAGTGTGGGGAAGGCATTTTTGAATAAGGTTAGAAAGTTGGAGAGGATCCACAGTGTGCAGATTTCTACAGGTGCGGAGGCGGGGGGGTAGAAATAGGTTTAGCCTGTACATTGAGATTATAGGTGAGCAGATGGTGGTCTGAGATGGGAAATGGGCGACAGGTGACATCAGAAGGGGAGCAGAGGTAGGAGAATACCAGATCAAGAGAGTGTCCGTCACAGTGAGTAGGGAATAGGGTGGATTGTGAAAGACTAAAGGAGTTTGTGAGTGAGAGAAGTTTAGATGCAGCAGGGGTAGATGGGTTATCAATGGGGATGTTGAAGTCCCCTAAGATTAGAGCAGGTGTATTTGTAGAGAGAAAGTGAGAAAGCCAGGCTGCAAAGATTAATTCTCACACTTTAAAGTTTATTTCAGAAATTATACGTCCATTTTAAATAACATAACAAAATCAATCAAATTTAAAAAATAACCTTTAAACAAAATTGTGTACAGACCATAAATGTAATTTATTTTTTTGCAGCATAATATCTATGCAGATCTATAATCAAGCTCTCAAACATTAATCTTCACAGATGTAGATGTCGCTACTCTTTCAGAATTTGAAGGTTTAATGATAGGATCCCACATTTTAGATTTTGCTGGATTATTACGTGAAGTTCATTCATGATGCTTATTTTCAAATTGAACGCTCTGCAAAACAAAATAAAGGAAATAATGTATACATTATTATGTTAGAAGGATGCAAAATATGTAATAATTTGTTCTTAAATGCAAAAACAACAAAGATTAAAATTTTAAAAAATAAAAAATAAACAGTTTAAATAAATATATGAATATATTACCAGACGCTTTATTTCTTCATCATCATTTAAATGTTGATCATTTCTTTTGGCCATTTCAAAATTCCTATAACATTTTTTTATAAAAATGTAAAAAATTATAAATGTAATAATTAAAAACAAACAAAAAAACCACCTAAATTGAAGCTATAACCATAGAGATAGACGAAGAGAAGAAAAAGGAGTAAAACTGTGAGAGAAAGAGGGATAGCGAGAGAGAAAAAGAAAGAAAAATGAAATATATTGCTGAACACAATATTTACTGTGATTTTTTTTTTTGTTTATTAAAAAAAATAAAAAAAATGAGTTTTCAATTTTCAGTAGGGGAGCGGCAGTATAGGGGTTAATATCTTTATTATAGTGTCGTCGATGTTGGGGAGCGGGGGAATAGGGGTTAATAACTTTATTATAGTGGTGGGGATGTCGGGAAGCTGCGAAATAGGGTTTATTATCTTTATTATAGTTTCGGAGATGTTGGGGTGCGGGGGAATAGGGGTTAATAACTTTATTATAGTTGGGTCGATGTCGGGGAGCGGCGTAATAGGGGTTAAAAACTTTTATTAGTGGCGGTGATGTCGGGAGCGGCAGATTAGGGGTTAATAACTTTATTTTGGTGTCAGCGATAGCAGATTAGGGGTGTTTAGACTTGGGGTTTATGTTAGGGTGTTAGGTGTCAGGTTTTTTTCTAACACCTCCCCATAGATGTCTATAGGGAAAGCGTGCACAAGCACATATTCTCAGCCCTTGGATTTTGTGCGGTATGGAGCTCATCGCTACCATATCGCACACACAAGGTGGCTTTTTAGAAACTTGCAATGGCAGAGCTATGGAGTGTGAAATAACGCAACTTATGTTGCGTTCGTTTCGCACCCTCTATAGCGCAAAACTTGTAATCTAGGTGAAAATTATTTAAAATATGTCAAACTGACTGGCCTATAGTTAGCAGAATTTTCCTGACTATGCATTTTATGTAGAGGGACTACATTGGAAATGTGCCAGTCTTTTGGAAAAACTCCTGTTAACAGTGACTGATTAAATAAATCAGCTAATTGAGTAGCTAACATGGGTCAAAGTTCTCTTAGAATCCCTGGATGGATACTATCTGGGACCTACAGACTTATTTACTTTTATTTTTGATAAAGCCCTTTAAACCTCTTCCTGTAAAAAGAAAATTACTGCTATCATGTAAAGTAACATCCCTGAAAAGAATCTTACTATCCTTACAATTTTTTAGTACAAAAGTAATTATTTAGACAGTTTGCTATTTGTTTATCTCCTTTCAATACTCTATTATCAGTCTTGAGTCTTACTATCCCTCCCTACTGCTATTTTCTGTTCTGCATCAGCTTTAGTCTTTCTGATTAACTACTTTGTCACCTTTTGTAGAGTTCTCCATTTTTCTTTACAGACACATATTAATACAGACACTCAAACACACTAGCTTATACATAAAGACAGACGCTAACACAGCCGCACACATAGGCGCACAGAAGCACAGATACTAGGAACCAGAGTATAAGAGACTAAGCAGCTTAATAATTGCAAGAACTCAAGCCAAGCACATTGAGTAGTAACAAGTCCAGGTTTAAGAAATGCATAAGAAAATATTTAAAGAATGGCTAGTAAAAATCCTAACAGAAAGACATTATGTGAAAATTCTCAAAACATGGCTGTCTGTAAATTGCTAAACAGTTACCCCAATTCCATAGGTAACAATGCAAAATAGGCCTGAAAAGTCTGAGCAGTCAACCTCAAGTACACGTGCAGATTTCTTCTCAAAAACCTCGTCAGCTTTGTTAACGTTTGAATATGAGCTATCATCCCAAAGCCAGATAATACAGGACACCTGACAACTGAAGCCAGCAGATCTTTTGCAGAGAGTGCAGGGGCTTTGCACAAAGACAGTGCAGCATGATACTTCTGCCTGTTCTGTGCTCCCTGCTTCTTTGTGCTTCAGGGGATTCCCATTAGCTCAGTCACAGCGATGGCGAGCGTATTCCCCTGATGTAAGGCTGAATAATTCTGAAGCTGCCTCTAGAAACAGATATTTTTCCTTTAAGTGCTCTATAGTATAATTCCACACATACCACAAGCACGACTCCCCTACTCCTAAACAAGGTCTCTAAACTGTAAGCATGAATGTAGCCCAACTGACAGAGGGCGGCTTGTGCATGTGATGATTACAGGAGCTTCATGTGAAGTTAGTTGCTCACTCTGCCACAAAATGCCCCAGACTCCTTGCAGCTTACATGAAATTGTGTCTGAAACACATCCACATTAGCAGCTCTGAGGCTTGGGCCCCTAAGTGCACCAGACCACTTACACCAGTCACCCCATTCACCCCTGATGGCGGCCCTAGCCCTGTATGTCTGCAAAACTCAGATTTTAGTGAGTTATTACTGTTATTCATTAACAATATGGTATTATTTAATATGTTTATGGTTAGATCAACTGGTAGTCACCTGACTAATTAATGCCTTGAATTTTATTGCTTATATGGTGTGCTCCGATTCTCTTTTAGAGCCTGAAGCTTCTTAAACGTCACCTAATAGATATGTGATAGCAATAACTATTGAGATTTCTATGGAAATCACCTACATTCTGAAAGGGTATAAAATCCCTCATTTGAAAGACAATAATGGCCTCTTTCATATAAGTTTTTTGTTGTTGTTGTTGTTTTGTGTACTGTTTTTAAGTGAAAGGGCTTCTTTGGAGCCACTTCTATACAGCAAATAAAATTCACTTTGTGCATAAGAATGATAGGGATGGAATGCTGAGGATAATAGTATATTGTCCTTTTAGATGGGGGGAGGGAAATTGTGTTTTTTTACTTAGCTATTCATGTTGACTCTGACAAGCATTGAACTCATGAATAATCAGTGCTGAAAGGTGCATACAAACATCACCCCATTTAAACAAAGCTGTATAAAGAGAGAAGGAGCAAAAATATATCTCACATAAGTGCTCACAAATGTGTAAAGTTTACTAATAGGAAGTCATAAAAACCAACTAACCCAGCCCATGCCAGCCCTTTTGCAATACAGCAGTCTGTGACGAACCAAGGTTAACCAACCCTGCACCAGTCACTTGTTTGGTACAGAAAGGGTTATCAGACCCCTTTTAATGTCACAATCTAGCCACACCAGGCAAGCTTGTGATTTAATTCAGTGGGTGCAAGGGTTAACAACACTCTCTAGTCTGTACTAGACTTAAAAGAAATGCCCAAAATTTTTAATACCACCCACACTAAACTAACTATGCTGCCACCACTTATGATTTATTAAAGGGAAAATCCTAAGAAAAAACCCAGACTTACACATTAACTCTCAGAATAAAATTTAGCAGAAAATAACCTAAAATATACAATTCTAATACTCCAGTCCTTTCAGTAACATGGTTCAGTTATTAGACAAAGGCCAAAGCTTAATAAAGGAATTATTTATTATGCCAAAAATATTATGCACAATGCATTATTAATAAAACGTTGTTACAAATAAAATTACACACAGCAAACAAGTTAAAATAAAATGAAGAAAATAACAGACCTAATACTTTCCTAGCTTATAAGTCTGCCCCAGGGAGATGGGCAAGAGAAGATGGTCACTCACGCTGTAGCAGCCTCCCATGTAGAATGAACAATCTTATTGTTAAAACACAAGATTCTTATACATATTTTCCAGAGATCAAGTTGCCTGACCACACACCCCTAGGCAGAGGCTAAACCCCCCCCCCCCCCATTTTTATGACCTTCAATAAACTAAGTCTATGCCTGAAATTATAGATCCCATTATAATTTCTGCTAGGTAAATATATTTTCATATATACAGACAGGCACTCTCTTAGTTTCATTGGGAGAATCACTTTGATATCAAATATGACATAGTTGCCATTTTTCCCTTCATTTAATGTCCTAACATGGTTTTAAACACATACTGTATATACATTATACCCATGTCCCTTTATTGACCTTATCAGTTTCTGGGACTGAGGCACTGTTTTGTGTCATGCTCTCTGCTGACAGTTTGACTGGATTTATGACTCAATGCACACACAATAACATTTGGTGGAATGGGCCTTAGAAACTATTTATGAGGGGTTCTGGCACATCAAATAGAAATCATGTACTTAACACAGACAGTTCTTCTTAAAAACAAACAACTGTTTTTAGTTCACAAACTAAACAGAATGAACCCCTTAGCAGCTAAATCCTGAGGTATTCGTGACACAGTCCCATTTAAACATCTCAACCAGTATTTTCAGAGAAGCAACTCAGGAGTAAGAGTCATACCCGCAATGCTCCCCAACACGGCTGCAATGAGAAGTGAGTAACAGACACAGCTAGGGGATGTCCCCAGCTAGACTCTCTGTTCCCCGGTATCCCACACACAGCAAACCTGGCTCCTCTATTGTTATACCTCCCATGCACAACAAGCTGGTAGGTGTAGGATCTAACTGTCCCAGGGATTCTAGCCTTTTTACTTAACTATCTTCTGAGTGAAGGTGTAGCACTCAGCCATGTCTGTCAGTCAGTGCCTGCTGGCTGCAGGCAAAGAACAGATGGAGGGGGTGGGAGCACTGGGAACTGGGTGATCGGTGTGGTCTAAGGTAGTAACCTTAACTCCAGGACTGGTGGACAGGACTGGCTACCATAATGCTAAGGGATGGGTTGCCTTCTCCAAAGCACTGTTACACAGCTAGGTGACATAGGGGGTGTTAAAGGCTACCTTCTCTTCTTCTCCAGAGTGAACACAAATTAAAGGGATATGAAACCCAATAAGTTTTATTTGGGATTTAGATAGAGCATGCAATTTTCAACAACTTTCTAGTTTACTTCTATTATCAATTCTTTTTCATTTTCTTGGTATCCTTTGTTGAAAAGCAGGGATGTAAAGCTCAGAAGCCTATATGGCAGCAGTTTTGCAAGAATGTTGTTCATTCTAGATGGCAGCACATATTTTCTGTAATGTGGTGCTCCAGACATTCACCTAGGTATCTCTTCAATAAAAAACATGGGAGTTAATCAAATTTGATCATTATATGCTCTGTCTGAATCACAAAAGAAAATGTTGGGTTTAATATCCCTTTATTCTTTTTGTATCTAGTTTGGTGAACATCAAGGCACAACACAGTTGATCAACAGCTAATTGATTAAGGATAAAGTGTATATGTTAAATTCTGATAATCAATATATGGTTATAAACCACAATCCTTTTTCTCTACAAAAAATAACCAAACACTAGGAGTCTGTATGAGGTTTTATTTAATGTAATGTTTTCATAAAGCATAAATGTGACCACAAGGTGAAGAAGTACTGGGAAATTTGTTATTGGCAAAATTTTATTCTGTTCAGACATAGGGCACCATTTATTAAGCTGTGAATACAGCTGTGGAGTTTGTCCAGGCTCACATGCAGCCAATAGTTAAGAAGAAGCTGTTTGTTAACCTTACCGCCAACTCTGTGCTGGCGATTTAAAGTCACCCTGCTGCTCTCGCACAAGAGAGCAGCGGGAAGCATTGCACAAGCAGCTGCTCATGTATTGATAAATGCAGGCAGCATGATAATGCCCACTACCTGCGATCATGGGTGGACAGATTTCCTAATTGTGAACTTATCTGCCTGCATGTTAATAAATAGAACCTATAGTCTTTATGTTATGGAGGAAGTAATTGAAGAATATTAGCAGAGAGAGAGATGCTACATTTTTAAACACAGTCTTATAGCTACAGTTCATTTGGCAAATAATTATGTTCAGAAACCAATTCAATAATGGGATCATGAATTTAAATACAAAACAAGGAAATGGACAACACTCTTAAACTTGACTAGTTACACATCCTATGTTACTGTAAAACGCACAGCTCTGGATACTCACAGACAGCTGTACAGCTCCCAGCACCTCAGGCAGCTAACCCCTGACCAGCCTGGGTGCAAAGCCCATGGGTAAAATAGTAAAAATGATTGTGTGGCTGTAGGTTAGGGGCCCAGGAAGGTAGAGACCTTGACGTGGTCCTGTACTTAAAGTATTTGGCTAAATGCTATAACTAACTCTTCCATATTTTTTGTTACTCTTGCTGTGTGCTTGCAAGAGAGTGCCAGACTTTCTGTGTGTTGTGTTAATAATCATAAAGTTAAAGCAAGGGATATCTCAAGATCACAGTAATAAGTGGAAATTCACGGCAAATTGGAATAGACTGGGATATGACAAAATTGATGTTAATAAAAATAAATCAAGGTATAGAGTGTGTCTTCATAGGTAAAATCATTAGATAAAATGGATATTTTAAGATTTTTTGACATTAGAAACCCTAGAGAAAAAACATGTAATACATTATTCTTTTCAGCTACTTTAGAATACATGTATTTATTTTATATTGAAGCTTTTTCTTAAAGAACGATAAAAAGGACTATGTTTTTCTTAATGCATTTTTTATTAAATAAAACTAAATACTTAGAATATTTTTATTTTCATTCTTTGAGTTGAATAGCTCAGTCATTAAAACATGATATTTTAATTTGTAGCACAGGGCTATTATTTGCGACTGTGTCTTTGCCAAAAATGCTCTATGCTTGTAATGTCATTTAGTTCATGCTGTTAGGTTGACTTCATTTAATTAATTAAGCACATAATGCCCCGTATTTGCATACGATGCCGGTGAAATTGCTATTCAAACCTCAGGGTCATGGCTCTCATTCAACCTTTTATACCTCTGAGGTTGATAAATAAATACAGTTGATTAAAGTCAACTATTAATTATCAGATTCCACTAACTAGGTGAAGTTGTGCACAAAATTCCCACACGGAGAAAAAAGCTCTATGTAAATAAAACAGTTATTAATAAAATTATATGCAGCAAAAATTATACATTAACACTCTAAGGAAGAAATGCCTTACAGTCTGCAGTTTTCTTTATGTTAGAAGAAATAAATGGAATATAACTGATATTTATAATTTTACTTACACTACCGACATATATAAAGCACAAGAGTATCCACAGTAGTATTTCTACATTAATCATGCACAGAACGTACACAAAAGTTATAAACAAATGCACCATGATTTTTTTTGAATGGGGTGCTCCTCAAATTTGTCTGTCTGGATTACTCACTGAACAAATTTTAATGATTACAAATGGTGATTTTTTTCTTCTTCACAATTAACTCATTTACATATTACACAGTGGTCTAGTGAAAGTGTATTAATCTCTATACCTCTATATTTGATCCATGGTGTTCCTGGAGGCCATAAGGGTCAACAGTGGCACTGGGCCATAATGTGGCTAAATGTTGCCAGAGTGGTTCAGTATGATACATTTCCTTCATACAAGACATGCAAGGATCTTAACCAGGCTCCTAGTGAAGATATTAAGATTATTTAATTTAATTATCATGTGGCAAATCTGAGGGTGCTTAGAGACAGGGAACAAGAGTATGATACGGAAGTGATCAGACTGAGAGAAAAGACTGATATATCCAAACACAGGCAGGGGAAAGAGTGATTGATGTACAGGGGTAAGATTAAATTAAAAGGGATTGAAGAAAATGGCATACTGGGAAAGCAATCAGTGGTAAGAAAGGCAATCTGGGGAGGTATCATTATTGAGAGCAAAACATTATGGAGTTATTGAAATAAAGAATATGGGATATCTTGGGTTTAGATCCAATTATTTTGTGAGGTTATCCTGATTCAGCACAAACATATGAGGCAGGAATTAAAGAATTGTTTCATACATAGACCATAACAATCAGTCTTCACAGATAGCTAAATATCACCACAGTGGTGATTAAGTGAAGGAAACATTGCTTCAGATGTGGAAAGCTCTAAAAAATGAATTAATGGAGAGACAATGATAAACAATACAACATGAGATGCATTCAAATGCAACATTCAAGTGATGGTAAACTTAACATGTTTTAAAATCAAGTCCATAATCTAAGCAATATTTTACAGGGACTTAAATTGGTCACTTCTAATGAAGTGCGCTAGAAGTAAACTTTTAATGCACGTCTGGTATTATGAGTAGAAAGTAAAAAGTTATCGCACTCGAGCTAAGCCGACGCAAATAGGTTACTTCCTGCGCAAAACATAACCTCTTCCCCCATAGAAGTCAATGGAAAAAAAACACCCAACTTCCACACTAAACCGAATTCATATTTTCATATGTGCTAACCTGACATGAAAATATGAATATTTCACAATACAATGTTTTGCACATTCCAGAATATGTTCTATGTATTCACAAATACATATTTATATATATATATATATATATATATATATATATATGATGGTATTTTGGTGCAATATATATTTTTATATATATATATATATATATATATATATATACCGTTCACAGTACAGTGTTACCCTCCTTAGGACATCTGCCTGGGTGCAAACATGCAATGGATACTCCTGGAAAAACAGATACACTCTCAGGTCTTTTTAGTGAAGAAAAAATCTTTAATGTAACGTTTTCAGGGACTTCCTCCCCGTCATCAGCATAAATTTTGTGTCAAACAAGCAAACATTTAAATCAAAACATGTGATTAAACAATTTAAAATACCTGTGTTGAAATCAGTGAGCTGGCGCCTAAACAGTGCATTTGGAGCGCATCTCCTGCGTTCCACTGTGTGCATACCGGAACTAACTACACTTCCTGTGTTTCCGGCAATTGAGGTCAATAGCTAGAATAATAAAATTACAACATAAAAATGTGCTTCAATATAAAATTAGTGTGCAACACATATCGTGAAAGAACTTAAGTGTACCATTCCTGGTTGTAGCATTAATGTGCTTAAATTGTGATATCACTAAATCCGCTAAATGCTATTCTGTGTCCCTTTGTTATTATTACAAAGCTAATGTGCAATACTATTTGTCCGTTTATTTATGCTACTCGCATATCTCTATCTGTAAGCATTTAGACTTGCTTTTACGGTATCTCTTGTGCCCAAGGAGTTTGTAATATTTATTGTCTCGCTGAGCGTCTGATTTGTTTTTCTATGCTGCTATGGTAACCGGCTACTGCCGGATCTACTTGGCGCACTGGTCTATGGAAGTATATGCACTCTAAGGACCGCTATATCGAAGATGTTTTCCCCAATAGCAGAGTTAGACCAACTTCCTCAAGTAGTAAATGACATGATTATTGTTACTACTATATGTGTGTATATTTCACCAACATCAACTGCTAGTAGCACCTCGGGCACAGTAGAAATTAACCATAAAACTAGAACTTAAATACATTGAGAGGGGCATAAGGGAAAATAAAAACGAAAAACATGAATGCACAAATAAAAAAGTAAAAAAGATTCAAAACAATATTTATCAGTGTTTCATACATCTATGGTTTACATTACATGTATACCCCATAGTCTGATGGACTTGGTCAAATGTCCGCAATGAAAATGTGCTATTAGCACTCAGTACTGTCTCTGTACTTCCTATTGTACATGGTGGTCAACTGACTTGCTATAACATACTTGCAAGTATACATATGGAATTGATCCCAGTTATGTGATTTGTATGTCCATCCATGTTAGCTCTCAATGAGACCTTTTGTAGGGTTTCATCTTCCCTTAGTTTCATCTTTCCTTGGTTGGTTTATCCTTTCTGTACGTCATTCCCAAATTCTTCTTGTAGATCACTCGTATCCGTTCATCATTTTAATAAGATGTTGTTTTTATTTCATTCCTCTGTTATTTAGGTTATAGGTATATATGACTGTAGGGCTACTTATTTAGATAGAGTCTGCGGAGCCTTTTTTATGGGTAAATGGCTAAATAGGGGGCTGTGAACTATAAGTTGGAGTGTTTGATGGTATATATTTTATTTGTATGTGGGTGATGGAAATTCTTTGTTGCTATTAAGCCATTGCATGTAGTACACCCCAGGCATTTATATGAGCCTTTAATGTTGATACAAGCTGTTTGTATGTAACTATGTTTTGGGTCTGTCCGTACCAGAACATCTCTGAGGTTGGTGCCCCTTCGATAAGCTATCATGGGTGTTAGGTTTTGCGTGAATGTTAGTATGGTATCTGTTTCAACCACTGGCCAATGCTCTTTTAATATTCTGCCAGCATCCGTGGTGCTGGGTGAGAAGGTTGTAGCCATGATCAATCTGTTGTTTTTCTCTGTTGGCTTTTCTTTGTAGATGAGGTTATGCTGTGTATGAGGTAGGATTTCTCTCAACGTGTTATCCACTACCTGTTTATTATAGCCCCTCTGCAGGAACTTATCCCTCATATGTTGCAGTTGTGAGACCCCTGTTGCTGTGTTGGAGTTGTTACGCATGACCCTGGTCATCTGAGATTTAACAATGCTTTTAGTAAAGCTGGTGGGTGGCAGCTAGTGGCATTCAAGATAGAGTTTCTGTCAGTAGATTTACTATAAAGCGTGGTTCCTAGAGAATTCCCTTGTATGAAAATACTAAGGTCAAGAAATTGTATTTCTGTATCATGATGTGTCATTTTAAACCTCACTGGGGTAGGGGTATTATTCCAATACTCAAACCAGTCTAGAAGTCTTTGTCGCCCCCCTCTCCAGACCATAAACACATCATCAATGTATCTTACATAGAATACTATCGAGGATGTGTCTGTGTTCCACAGGAATTGATTTTCGAATTCGGACATGTAGATATTGGCATACGATGGGGCCATATTAGACCCCATCGCCGTGCCTGTGAGTTGTAAGTAAAACAATTTCTTGAAACGGAAATAATTCCTGGTAAGACAGAATTCCATCAGTGTCATTAGAAAGTCAATGGGTGGTCCCTCATACTGCTCACTGTCAATGAGGTGTCCTGTGGTAGGCGTCAGACCAGCGTCATGAGGGATAATGGTGTAGAGACTGTTGACATCCAGGGTAACCAGGATGTCACCAGTCTCTACAACCACATCCCCCATTTTCCTGATCAAATCACTAGTGTCAGATATATAGGATCTGATCTTCTTTACAATGGGTTGTAAGAGGATTTCAATGACCTGTGCCACGGGCTCTGTGAGTGACTGTATTGCTGACACTATCGGGCACCAGGGTGGGCGGTCCAGTGTTTTGTGTATTTTGGGAGTCGTGTATAGGATAGGAATCCTAGGATATGGGGTAGTGCAATACTCATAAAGTTGTTCAGTGAGGTGTCCCTGTTCTAAACCTAGTTTCAAGATCCCATCTAGTTCTTTTTTTAATTTAGCTGTGGGGTCATTGTGACACACTTTGTAGGTATTGTTATCAGCTAACTTTGTTAAAATGTCTTCTCTATAATCATCATAGTTCATAAGGACTATGGTGTCGCCTTTATCGGCCGGGCTGATGATTAAAGTATGATCATCTTGTAAAAACTTGATTGCTGTCCTCTCTGTCTGTGTGAGGTTATGTTTCCATAACTTGTTATTTATTTGATGTTCCATGTCCTGTGTGACTAGTCTCATATAGGTCTTAGTACTAGCGCTGCTATTTTGGGGCTCAAAAGTACTAGGTTTCTTACACTTTTGTATTGGGCTTATGGGTTCCACCATTTGTGGAATATGTTGAAAATATTCTTTTATTTTCAGGGTATGATTTCATTTGTACAGATCTAATTTGAGATCTAACTCTGCCATATTATGGCTTGGTACAAACGATAAGCCGTTGTTAAGGATAGTGCGTTCAGCCATTGTGAGGACATGCTTACTAAGGTTAACTATTATATCCTCCACCTGTTTCGGCGTGTGGGTCTGTACCTGCCTCCCTGCCCGCCTGATATGATGTCTATGTTGCCTCCCCTCCTTGATCTCGTAGTAACCCCTAAAAAATTATCCGGGGTTGATTGTCCCCTGTGTGTGTATGGGGCATGGTGTGAAGGTTGTGAGGTATATCCATTAGGTGACATTTGAGAGGTGCATGTTATACTGGTGTCAGGCTCAGATGACTCTGCTCCGCTTGTGTCTACTGTTGTGAACTGGACTCTCCTGGGTCTTTATGGTCTCCTGGTCCTGTCCTGTGTTGTAGTGCTAAGCCACTTATAAACTCTTCCCTGGGTGTAATCAGCATTAACTGCATCTAATTTTCTGTTCTTAAAAGTTATGAGTTCTTATTTATATTTATCAATTTGTTGTTGGAGTTTTGTAAGCCAATTTTCTTGTTGGTCTCTTGTCAGTGTCTCATTGTGTGTTCGCTCAAATGTCCCTATCTCTACTCTAACTTTATTGAGGATGTTTGTGACTTCTTCTATTACAAGTAGGATCAAATCTAAAGGACATTTGTTCAGTATATGACACCATTTTTTTCTAAAGTCTGGGTTGCCTCTTCCTATGGTAGGTATATTTCTAACCCTAAAACCTCTGGGTATGTGACTCAATCTATGGTATTCGGATAGATAACTACCATGTAATGTCTATTTCACGCTTTTTTAATTTTAACAGATTATGATAAATATTTACAGGGGTCTCACCAATGGCTGCTCTGTTGATGGGTGCAAACAGGATCCATGCATCATCATGGGTATATGTGACTGTCCCAATCTGTACCCCCAGTGCCTGTGCTCCTGCATCTGTGTCCAGTTCTGTGGTAGTAGCCCCTGTAGGGAGGAGGTCTGTGATGGGGGGAAAGGTAGGATCCATATTAGAGTTGAAAACGCCAGTTGCTGTAAAGGATACACTTCCACTGTATTCCTGGTGATGTACTGCAAATCCTGGTATACACTCAATGAAATATTGTAAAGTAAACTGAATGGTACAGAGTTAGTTTATTCCTGTGACTCGCTGAAAGTAATCAATCAGGGCTGAGGGGTTACACATGTATAAAATATCAAATACCGTTCACAATACAGTGTTACCCTCCTTAGGACATCTGCCTGGGTGCAAACATGCAATGGATACTCCTGGAAAAAACGGATGCACTCTCAGGTCTTTTTAGTGAAGAAAAAATCTTTAATGTAACGTTTTCAGGGACTTCCTCCCCATCATCAGCATAAATTTTGTGTCAAACAAGCAAACATTTAAATCAAAACATGTGATTAAACAATTTAAAATACCTGTGTTGAAATCAGTGAGCTGGCGCCTAAACAGTGCATTTGGAGCGCATCTCCTGCGTTCCACTGTGTGCATACCGGAACTAACTACACTTCCTGTGTTTCCGGCAATTGAGGTCAATAGCTAGAATAATAAAATTACAACATAAAAATATGCTTCAATTCCTGGTTGTAGCATTAATGTGCTTAAATTGTGATATCACTAAATCTGCTAAATGCTATTCTGTGTCCCTCTGTTATTATTACAAAGCTAATGTGCAATACTATTTGTCCGTTTATTTATGCTACTCGCATATCTCTATCTGTAAGCATTTAGACTTGCTTTTACGGTATCCCTTGTGCCCAAGGAGTTTGTAATATTTATTGTCTCGCTGAGCGTCTGATTTGTTTTTCTATGCTGCTATGGTAACCGGCTACTGCCGGATCTACTTGGCGCACTGGTCTATGGTAGTATATGCACTCTAAGGACCGCTATATCGAAGATGTTTTCCCCAATAGCAGAGTTAGACCAACTTCCTCAAGTAGTAAATGACATGATTATTGTTACTACTATATGTGTGTATATTTCACCAACATCAACTGCTAGTAGCATCTCGGGCACAGTAGAAATGAACCATAAAACTAGAACTTAAATACATTGAGAGGGGCATAAGAGAAAATAAAAACGAAAAACATGAATGCACAAATAAAAAAGTAAAAAAGATTCAAAACAATATTTATCAGTGTTTCATACATCTATGGTTTACATTACATGTATACCCCATAGTCTGATGGACTTGGTCAAATGTCCGCAATGAAAATGTGCTATTAGCACTCAGTACTGTCTCTGTACTTCCTATTGTCCGTGGTGGTCAACTGACTTGCTATACCTGCATGCAAGTACAGTATACATATGGAATTGATCCCAGTTATGTGATTTGTATGTCCATCCATGTTAGCTCTCAATGAGACCTTTTATAGGGATTCATCTTCCCTTAGTTTCATCTTTCCTTGGTTGGTTTATCCTTTCTGTACGTCATTCCCAAATTCTTCTTGTAGATCACTTGTATCCGTTCATCATTTTAATAAGATGTTGTTTTTATTTAATTCCTCTGTTATTTAGGTTATAGGTATATATGACTGTAGGGCTACTTATTTAGATAGAGTCTGCAGAACCTTTTTTATGGGTAAATGGCTAAATAGGGGGCTGTGAACTATAAGTTGGATGGAATCACTCCCGTGTCCCCCTCCACTATAAATGTGCTGTGTATGTTGGATAATCTACCCCAAGAGGGGCCTGATTCACAACATAGAGCTACAAAAGGTTCCTAGAGCCTCCAGCCATACCCTAGTGTGTTGCTCCCCTCTATATAAGTGCCTTGAAGTCTGGAGGAGAATTTAGACCTCCTGGGGCTATAGTGCCCAACCTAGATATCAATTCTGCCTCTCGCCTTAAGAGGGCTTTGTTGCGATCTCCTCCCCTATCTAAAGGGGTATGTGATCAATCAGAATGTACCTTATAGTGGATACTTGGTGTGCCATCCGTGTACAATGTCTGGCTACTGGTTGGTCGGATTCTCCCTGGGACAACGCTACTATTATGGCTCGTCTATGATTCGCCATCCTCTCACGTAGTGTGCCACTCGTTTTGCCGACATAGAATCGTGCACATGGGCAGAACAGGAGGTATACCACAAATGTGGTGTTACAAGACATAGAGTGTTTGATGATATATATTTTATTTGTATGTGGGTGATGGAAATTCTTTGTTGCTACTAAGCCATTGCATGTAGTACACCCCAGGCATTTATATGAGCCTTTAATGTTGATACAAGCTGTTTGTATGTAACTATGTTTTGGGTCTGTCCGTACCAGAACATCTCTCAGGTTGGTGCCCCTTCGATAAGCTATCATGGGTGTTAGGTTTTGCGTGAATGTTAGTTTATCTGTTCCAACCACTGGCCAATGCTCTTTTAATATTCTGCCAGCATCCGTGGTGCTGGGTGAGAAGGTTGTAGCCATGATCAATCTGTTGTTTTTCTAGGTTGGCTTTTCCTTATGGATGAGGCTATGCTGTGTATGAGCTAGGATTTCTCTCAACGTGTTATCCACTACCTGTTTCTTATAGCCCCTCTGCAGGAACTTATCCCTCATATGTTGCAGTTGTGAGACCCCTGTTGCTGTGTTGGAGTTGTTACGCATGACCCTGGTCATCTGAGATTTAACGATGCCTTTTAGTAAAGCTGGTGGGTGGCAGCTAGTGGCATTCAATATAGAGTTTCTGTCAGTAGATTTACTATAAAGCGTGGTTCCTAGAGAGTTCCCTTGTATGAAAATACTTTTAATTGTATTTCTGTATCATGATGTGTCATTTTAAACCTCACTGGGGTAGGGGTATTATTCCAATATTCAAACCAGTCTAGAAGTCTTTGCGCTGGTATTATGAGTAGAAAGTAAAAAGTTATTGCACTCGAGCTAAGCCGGCGCAAATAGGTTACTTCCTGCGCAAAACATAACCTCTTCCCCCATAGAAGTCAATGGAAAAAAAACACCCAACTTCCACGCTAAACCGAATTCATATTCTCATATGTGCTAACCTGACATGAAAATATGAATATTTCACAATACAATGTTTTGCACATTGCAGAATATGTTCTATGTATTCACAAATACATATATATATATATATATATATATATATATATATATATATATATAATGGTATTTTGGTGCAATATATATTTGTTTTTATATATATATATATATATAAAGAGAGAAGTGCACTCACAGGAACGAACAACTCGCTCAATAACATTGTTAGCCTGTTCTATGGCGATTTACCACCTGGGTGCAACTTTTTAGCCCAGTAATGCTTTTCACAGAGTAGAACTTTTCTGTAATATATCAGTCTGATCCCGTCTATTATGGTCAGTCCAGCGCCGAAATACCAGGCAATTCCTCTCTGAACAAGGAGCACAGCAACCCCAGACGATCGTTTCGGCCTTCATTGGGCCTCGTCAGTAAGGTGTAGCTATATTCCTCTAAGCACACTAAGCAAGGAGTCCACGTCTGGTTGCTACTTTTTCCCATAGGGAGACTAAATACATACAGAGAGAAGTGCACTCACAGGAACGAACAACTGGCTCAATAACATTGTTAGCCTGTTCTATGGCGATTTACCACCTGGGTGCAACTTTTTAGCCCAGTAATGCTTTTCACAGAGTAGAACTTTATTGTAATATATCAGTCTGATCCCGCCTATTACGGTCAGTCCATATATATACATAGTAGATGAGGTTGAAAAAAGACCAAAGTCCATTAAGTTCAACCTATACAAATCTAAAATACTTACAAGCTCCAGTTAAACTTAAATAATCCCACTAAAAGGTGAGACATTCAATACTAGCAATCATATCTATGAATTTTGTTTATAGACAGAAAAGTATTCAAACAATTTTTAAATGTGCAAGAAAACAAAGGAATGACATCCTCCACAGTTTACACTTGTAGCACTCGAGAGTCCAACAAGATAAATTGTTTACGGATTTGACTCAAATGGAGACTGTCTCCCAATTGTACGATCAGGTACAGCAAAATGAATTAAAATATAACCTTTATTGAGATCAAATTAAATAAAGAGTGTGAATTAAAAACTACGGCTGGGGGTGGAGCGGCGTGATATATATATATATCTCTCTCAATAATGTTCCTCAGTAGGCAATGTGCCGTATGTATGTCAAAACAATAAAATACCCTCTATTCTGTTATGAGGGCATCAGTAAAGAACATTGTAACTGGTTGGATACAAAAAAAACCTAATGAGGTAAAGTGTGAAAGAACTGGTATTGTAACACTAGTACCTACACAGCAAGATGGTGTAATATGCCAACAGTGAGGATATAGTAGTCAATTGAGTCTAAGTGGCTGACTAATGAAATATTAACTACTGGTTTGATGTTAGCCAATATAATAGTACTAGCAGTATAATAACACAATGCGTTTGTGTGCTTCGATTACAAGCAGTTAGTATATACCAAATAGTATACCAAAGTGATAAAAGAAATTAAAATTGACTTATTGGGTTGATTTTAAGACATAAATAAATATGCTGATGTCAGCACAAGTAGTGTAATATGTGTTTAAATAATTGTTCAATGTAGTGTAGTGAATTTATACTGAGATAAAAAAGACTGTTTATTTGAATTAGCCATTCCTAATGTGAGAAGGTCAATTTCGTATATTGACACTGTTTAAATAATTGTTGGCATACACATAATGAAACAAGTAATGCTTAAATTCTAAGCTCTGCTGAGATCTTCAGCCGCTAAGTTTATAAAATGAATAAATTTATATATCCTAACTGTTGGATTTTATTAGAGTTTCTAATTCACAAAAATAGTAATACACATGGTACACAATACCAAATGTTCTTGTATGATATACAATGTATCTAATAATATTGCTAATATATTGCAGCTGTAGAGTGGCTAAACAAGTAGCTAGTGAACAGGAAAGCTTCAATAAACTTGCCACTACACTATACGCTTGCGTGCTTGTATCAGATATGCAGTCGTTTATACTGTGCGTGTTAATTTACTGTTTGTATCCAGAGGTGTACCAGTACCGCTGGCATGAATACGATCTTTGAAGAAATCAAGGTATTAAAACACTTCCAATGTAACTAACTCTAACGGGATACAGAGTAGTTAGTTGTACGTATAGTGAGCCTTGATCACTCGCAATGCAATGCTCAAATACCATATGTTTAGTACATACTGCAATGTTATAATTACAGATCAGATTGACATACGAAAATGAGTATGAGGAATAAAGGGTCCCCACGGAGCCGTAAAACACAAGAGTTCCCTAGACTCCTCAGCAGAACCCTAACATGTTTCGCAGCTTGACGGCTTTGTCAAAGAGTGCGCACGTGGCGCGCGATGATGAGCTTAAATAGCCTGCTAATGTATTCCTGTCAGGGTGCCAGGAATCAGACTGAGATGAGAAGTGCAAAAATAATCACACCTTTATTAATAGCAAAAAATAATAAAAAGGCCAGGAGTCAAAACCAGAGCTGGTAGTCAAACGAGCCGAGTCAGGAGCCAAAGCGAATAGTCAGACGAGCCGGAATCAGGAACAAGGAAACAGCAGAGTCATGAACAAGCCAGGGATCAGGAACCACGTCAGTCAGCCAGGTAATACACAGGAACTCTCACAAACAGGTCTGAAACAACGCAAAGGCAAAGCATACTGAACAGAGGCCCTTTAAATAATAAGTGATGACATCACAATTCTGATACTGCATCCTGTCTCACATGGATGATGCACACCAGTCTGGCCATAAAAGGAAGTGCAGTAAATGAGCAGCATCCCCCACAATGCACCATAGTCAGGAAGAGAGGTGAGTAAAATGGCTGCCAGCAGCACATGGCAAACACAACAGGGAGAAAACCCTGACAATTCCCCCGCCTACTAATGCTGATGTCATGGGGGTGTGTTTAGTGACGTGACTTAGGCAACACATAGCACGGGCACTGCCCAGAGATAAGTTAAATTGCGATTGGATGATTTTGTTAGATATGGTTATTAATCCATTGCTGTAAGTGCAGTTGTAGAATAAAAATGATTTTAAATCAAAAAGTTGGCAAGTGAGAAAGGGTTGAAAAACGTGTGGTGTGATGACCAACGAAAAACTAAAAAAACAGTGATAAAACTAAAGTGACTTGGGAACTGTAAATCTAGGTACAGTTTGCATTAAAAAATATATATAATAAATATGTACTATAAAAAAGTGTGTCAAGTTGCTATATTACGGACAAACTGAGTCATTAAGGAATACGGACATGATGTGATATTACTGAATAGGTGATTAGTAAATTATAAAAAGAGATGTGTGTAAGTGTTACTATATATGGGTGATATTTATTATTGTGAGGTTATCTCAAACTTAATTGACTTTAGATTCTGGAACTCAATTGCAGAGAAAAAATGTTTAAATGTATCACTGTTTCAAATATGAGTTCACTATTGAGGAGTGAAATCCCAGCAAGAATAGTGCAAATCAATATGATGGACAAATATCCCTATGAGGATTGATTCATATGCTCCTTATTTAAGAACACTGAAAACACATATGGTATGTGTAAAATAATAGCATAAACAGTTTATCGAATACTTCAATCAATATGTTGCAGACTGAAAACAGATACAAAGATACAGGGTGCAGAGAATGTCAATTCAGGAAATTGGTAATCCTTATAACTCCAATAGGATTTTATAACACAATGTCTTACAGCACCTCTTAGTATGGTAACATTTAACTGAGGAGTTTCACTTTAAGCGGATTAGACTTGCTTGCAAATAAAATAAAAATAAAATATTCAAATAAGTATGGAAATGATACTTTGTAAGAAAAGCAACAAAAGATATTTGCGGTTCAGTTTGGTTAATCTGCCCTCCGGTCAGCTGACAATGATAGCCGTTACTCCTGAATGGTACTTGCAAACAAAGCAGGGGGTGAGTATTGAGAAGAGAGCTGATCTGTGCTGCAAACTCCGGTCTGATGCTTTGAGGCTCTGTAAGCTGAATTAGCTGCAGCAGAGGGAGAAGTGGCGATTCAGTGTTGATTCAGCACAAGTATCAGTGCAGGTGAGAAAGGTTTAGTGGAAATTAGGAAACTGTAGCGAAAAATTCACACTGACTTCCTTTTCTGAAAACTGGCAAATAAATTCAGTAGTAGGTGAAAAAAGGTTGAGTCCACTTCCACTGAGAATAGATATAAACTTTAATTTGTAATCCAAATATAGGCTTGCAATAGGAACACAAGCTGGGCTCAGGTAAAGGTAGATTTACACTACAAAATACTAAGCAAGGAGCCACAGGAAATGGTGGAACTTATAACCTAGGCAACCAATGAGAAAGTTCCTATGCAAATCCCTGCTTAAAGGCACAGTAACCCTGACAATTATACACATATTCGGATATACACTTAATATTAAAGCAGCTGGAATATGATGTCAGTTATGTGTTTGGATCAATTAAACATTGTCCCAAAAGAAGTTATCTGGTATTTAATTATACATAAATCTTAGCTGTATTTTTAACAGGACTGTTATATATAGAGATAAAAATGTCACAATCTTGGCATGAAATAATATCTCATGTTAATGTGTGCTCCTAGAATTATTGCTTATTACTTATTCCCTGGGCAATAATGAACACTAGCATAGGTTGTGTTTATAAAAATGGTGCAAAGTTATTCATTTCATTCAGTCCAAATAGTTGGACTTTTTTTTAATAAAAATATCCATCTACTTTCAGCTCTTAATAAAGCTTGTTCTAAATTTCCTGCTCTTATACCTAGATTAACTTTTTGTATCCCCCAGCATTGTTAATCAGATTGTTTGGATTTATGGGTTTCTAAAAAGTGTCTGGCCACTGAGGTAATGGTCTTGCCTGCTTGTTTGTCTTTTGCCGCATTTTTGATATTTCGTAGGTGTTCTTGTAATCTCACTCTTATTCTTCTGGTAGACATGCCTACATAGAATTTTTTGCAATTACTCTGTAGGACATAAATGACTCCTTCTGTTTTACAATTAACGTGTCCTTTAATTTCACGTGTCTTCCCAAAATGATCTATTATAGAAGTAGTTTTCTTCATAAAGCTGCATGTACTGAATGTGCCACATTTAAAAGAACTGTGTTTGAGCTGAGTCCGAGTACCACTGCCTTGTAAGTGACTAGGGCTGATCATGTCTTTCAAATTTGGAGCCCTTCTATAGCCTACTTGTATGCTGTCGCCCAAAATATTTGATAGTGTGTTGTCAGATTGAAGTACAGTATATGCCAGTGTTCTTGTAAGATATTAATTACTTCAGATGTTTTGGAATTATATGTGGTAATAAATGTGACTACATCTTGTTGGATTTGATCTGATTTTTTGGGCTTAAGTAGCTGTTGTCTTGGGGTACATCTAACTCTAAATTCAGCTCTCTTTATTGATCTTTTACTGTAGCCTCTTGGGACTAATCTATTTTTTAGTTCTGTAGCTCTCATTTGATAATTTTTCAGTATTGAACAGTTCCTCCTCATCCTAAGAAATTCCCCAATGGGGAGTGATTTGACTGTGTTGGGGCATGGGCACTGGTACTGTATAGAATACTATTGGTAGCTGTGGTTTTTCTAAACAGGTCTGTGCTGAGTGTACCATCATAATTTTTGATGATTTCCAGATCTAAAAAGGATATTTTAGATTGACTGGCTTCATTCATTAGTTTGATGTTTAGATCGTTTCGGTTGAGTTGTTTAAGAAATTGCTCTAGATCTTCTTTAGAGCCCGCCTAGAGAAAGAACATGTAATCTATATAGCGCAGCCATAAAGGTATTTTGTTCATAAATTCACCGTAAATATGTGAGAAGACATGATTCTGTTCCCACCAAACAAGAAAAAGGTTGGCGTAAGTGGGAGCACATGCGGTGCCCATAGCAGTTCCTCTTATTTGTAGGTAGAAGACATGATCGAAGGTAAAATGTTGTGATGTAATACAAAACTTAGTCACTTTAAAATAGTCATCATGTTCATTGTCTTCCTCTGACCCATTTGTAGAAAGCTTCTGACTACCCTAAGTCCCAAATCATGATGTATACTAGTATACAGGGACTCAACGTCTACTGTTACTAGCCACGTTTCTTTGTTGACACATATATTATCTAATTGTTGGAGAACATCTGTGGTATCTTTAACAAAATATGGAAGTTGAGATAAATATTCTCTTACAGGCCCATTTATCAAAGGGCTTGCGGACCTGATCCGACACTGCGGATCAGGTCCGCAAGACCTCGCTAAATGCGGAGAGCAATACGCTCTCCGCATTTAACGTTGCACCAGCAGCTCACAAGAGCTGCTGGTGCAACGCCGCCCCCTGCTGACTCGCGGCCAATCGGCCGCCAGCAGGGAGCTGTCAATCAACCCGATCGTATTCGATCGGGTTGATGTCTGGCGATTCCTGTCCGCCTGTTCAGAGCAGGCGGACAGGGTTATGGAGCAGCGGTCTTTAGACCGCTGCTTCATAAGTTGTGTTTCTGGCGAGTCTGAAGACTCGCCAGAAACACGGCCCTTCAAGCTCCACGGCCCTTCAAGCTTAGTCTTAAGTCAACAAATTGACTGGCTTTTTCAGTTAGGCAATTAATGCCTGAGACTATCTGGCGTCCAGGTGGGTGTTGTAAATCTTTATGAACTTTGGGTATCAGGTACAAAGTAGATATCGTTGGATTTGTTACTATTAGTAATTTCACTTCTTTAGGAGTAAGGAGTCCATTGTTCTTAGCTGTTTGGATGATGTTAGCATATTTTTATAAAAATTCATGAGAAGGGTTGTAATTTAATTTTTTATAACTTTTGTTATCTCTTAGTTGTTTTTCAGCTTCTTGTCTGTATTTGGTTATTGGCCAGGCAACAATGTTACCACCTTTATCTGAATTGCGTATAATTACATCATCCCACTTTTTCATATCTTGTAGTGCTTGAAATTCCTATATTGATAGATTTTGAGGAGTCCAGTTCTCTTTCTTGTTGACAATTTGGTTACAGACCACTTCATTGAAAACTTCCAATTGTGGACAATTGTTGGTTTTTGGCATATATTGTGATTTGTTTCCAATCTTGTCTCTCCAGTTGGGTTCTTTCTTTGGTTCATTATCATTCAATAATTCTTCAAGGGTTTCTAAGGAAAGTCTCTCTTCTTCCGACCAGTTAGTAATGTCAGTATTTGTATTAGTATGTTCTTGAACATTTGCATACATTCTTTTAAGAGCAATTTTTCTTAAAAGTAGTTGAACATCCTTGATGATATCAAATGTATCTCCTTTCTTTTGATGTAGGACAGAAAGACATACCTTTAGAGAGTACACTTGTGTGGTCTGGAGTTAAAGGGATACTAAACCCAAAACTTTTCTTTCATGATTCAGGTAGAGAATACAATTTTAAACAACATTCCAATTTACTTATATTATCTAATTTGCTTAATTTCTTATATATCCTATGTTTAAAAATAGCAAAGCACATGGGTGAGCCAATCACACGAGGCATCTATGTGCAGCCACCAATCAGCAGCTACTAAGCCTATCTAGATATGCTTTTCAGCAAAGAATATCAAGATAATGAAGCACATTAGATAATAGAATTAAATTATAAAGTTGTTTAAAATTGCATGCTCTATCTAAATCATGAAAGAAAAATTGTGGGTTTCATGTACCTTTAAGATTTTGTGAGATAGATGAATAATTCTCATTGTTTCATCCTTAGTTCTAAGAACGGACTCGGATCCCTTTTGTAAGGTTTCCAATTTTTGCGTTCCGATTTCTTTTGGGATTGAGTTTTGTTTTCCATTTGCCTTTTTGGTTTGCCTCCTACCTCTTCTTGTATGTTTGGTTCAGAAGAGGCACTTTCTTCTAACAAATCTTTCCTCTTTCTATGAGTCATTCTATTGTGGCTATTACTCGCTGTATCTAAGTTTTGTGATTCTGAGTCTGATTCTAAGGTATCTTGTTCTTCCCCTTCCGTGTCAGAGACATTACTTTGTACAATATTGACTCTAAGGTTTTGTCTTTATTATAGTTTGTGTGATATTAATATATATCTCTCAATAATGTTGCTCATTAGGCAATGTGCCATATGTATGTCAAAACAATAAAATACCCTCTATTCTGTTATGAGGGATCAGTAAAGAACATTGTAACTGGTTGGATACAAAAAACCTAATGAGGTAAACTGTGAAAGAACTGGTATTGTAACACTAGCACCTACACAGCAAGATGGTGTAAGTCATGTGTGCCAACAGTGAGGATATAATAGTCAATTGAGTGTAATCGGCTGACTAATGAAATATTAACTACTGGTTTGATGTTAGCCAATATAATAGTACTAGCAGGACAATACAATTTTTAAATGTATCTATGGTATTGCATTCACTAACTCCTTTGGTAATGAGTTCCACAATTTTATTGCTCTTACAGTGAAAAAACATTTCCGTTGCAGGAGATTAAATTGCAGGAGATTAAATCTCCTTTCCTTAAATTGTGACCTCTTGTCACAAATAATTTTCTTGGAATAAACAGAGCTTCTGCCATCTCTGTATATGGGCCTTGAATATATTTATATAAAGTAATCATGTCACCTCTCAAGCGCCTCTTTTCTAAAGAAAACAGACCAGTTTGGCTAGCCTCTCCTCATAGCTTAAATTCTCCAATCCCCTTATTAGCTTTGTGGCACTTCTCTAAACTTTTTCTAGTTCTGCATTATCTTTTTTTGCGATTGGTCCCCAGAACATACTCAAGGTGAGGTCTTACCAGGGCTTTATATAGTGACAGAATTATGCTTTCCTCCCTTGAATCAATGCCTCTTTTAATACATGCTAGTTTCTTATTAGCCTTTAAAGCCGCTGCCCTGCATTGTGCACCCATCTTTAGCTTGTTATCTATTACTACTCCCAAATCCCTTTCCTCCTCTGTTTGGCTAAGTCTTGTCCCATTTAAATAATATGTTGCCTGCTTATTTTTACTTCCAAAATTTACTTCCAAAATGTTAATTAGGGAGCTTGTAGGGTTAATTTTAGCTTTAGTGTAGTGTAGTAGACAACCCCAAGTATTGATCTAGGCCCATTTTGGTATATTTTATGCCACCATTTCACAGCCAAATGCGAGCAAATAAAAAAAAACTTAAAATTTTTCACAATTTTAGGTTTCTCACTGAAATTATTTACAAACAGCTTGTGCTATTATGGCAGAAATTGTTGTAAAAGCTTCTCTGGGATCCCCTTTGTTCAGAAATAGCAGACTTATATGGCTTTGGCGTTGCTTTTTTGGTAATTAGAAGGCCGCTAAATGCTGCTGCACACCACACCTGAATTATGCCCAGCAGTGAAGGGGTTAAATTAGGTAGCTTGTAGGTAGCTTGCAGGGTTAATTTTAGAGATCAGCCTCCCACCTGACACATCCCACCCCCTGATCCCTCCCAAACAGCTCTCTTCCCTCCCCCACCCCACAATTGTTCCCGCCATCTTAAGTACTGGCAGAAAGTCTGCCAGTACTAAATAAGAGTTTTTTTTTTTTTTTAAATAAAAATAATAAAATATTTTAGCTGTGATGGACCCCTGCCTTAGCCCCCCCCCCCCTCCAGCTCTCTAACCCTCTCCCCTACCTAATTACCGCCATCTTGGGTACTGGCAGCTGTCTGGCCCCAAAAACAAAGTATTTTTATTTTTAACTTAACTCTTTCTGTAGTGTAGCAGCCCCCCCACAATACCCCCACCCCCCTCCCCCTCCCAGATCCATTTATATTTGAAATTTTTTTTTTACTTTTCTCTCCCTTTCTGCCCTCATTGGTGTCAGTGTGGCTAATGTGCGCACGTGCACGTGTACATGCACGCGCGCCTTGTGCACGTGTACATGCACGCGCGCCTTGTGCACGTGTACATGCACGCGCGCCTTGTGCACGTGTACATGCACGCGCGCCTTGTGCACGTGTACATGCACGCGCGCATTGTGCACGTGTACGTGCATGCGCCTCGTGCACGTGTACATGCACGCGCCTCGTGCACGTGTACATGCACGCGCCTCGTGCACGTGTACATGCACGCGCCTCGTGCACGTGTACATGCACGCGCCTCGTGCACGTGTACATGTACGCGCGCCTCGTGCACACACCCCCATGCACGCACACGCGCACGCACGCTCCCTCCCACCCAGAGAACGTCACCATCGCTAACGGAGAGTGTCTCTCTCTGCATCGGAGGCTTGTAAAGGGGTATTGCAGGATGCCTCCATATTGAGGCATCACTGCAATACCCTCAGAGCTGCTGGAAGCGATTGTGATCGCTTCCAGCACTCTGTTAGACAACTGACTTACTAGGTACGTCCATTGTCATTAACTGTTAGTTTTTGCATGACGTACCTGGTACGACAGTTGTCATTAAGGGGTTAAAAGTGAAAAGAGAAAGAATTGGTGTACATAAGTAAAACATTGCAGAAAAGTTTGATGTAATAACAAAAGGGAAAAAAAACATTCTCTCTCCACATAATGTAGGAAGCTAAGGCCTAGATTACGAGTTTTGCAGTAGCTGAAAAAGCAGCGTTAACAGGGGCTAACGCTGCTTTTTTACTACCGCTGGTATTACGAGTCTTGCAGGTTTAGGGTCACCGCACACCTTTTTGGCCTTACCGCAAAACAACTTACGTAAACTTCGTAAAGTCTTTTTTCTATGGGACTTTTCATAGCGCTGGTATTACGAGTCTGTCCTGGGAGGCCAAAAAGTGAGCGGTACACCCTAAAACTTCAAGATCAATACCGTAAACTGAAAGACAGTAGTTATGAGTTTTATGGTACAACGCGGTAGCATAAAACTCATAACTAAAGTGCTAAAAAGTACACTAACACCCATAAACTACCTATTAACCCCTAAACCGAGGCCCTCCCGCATCGCAAACACTAAAATATAATTAACTCCTAATCTGCCGCTCCAGACATCGCCGCCATCCTACATTATATTTATTAACACCTAATCTGCCGCCCCCAACGTCGCCACCACTATAATAAACATATAAACCCCAAAACCACCGCACTTCCACATCGCAAACATTAGTTTATTATTAACCCCTAATCTGCCGTCCCTAACATCGCCGCCACCTACCTACATTTATTAACCCCAATCTGCCGCCCCCAACATCGCCGCCATTATATTAAAGTTATTAACCCCTAAACCTAAGTCTAACATTAACACCCCCTAACAAATATAATTTAAATAAATCTAACTAAATATTCCTATCATTAACTAAATAATTCCTATTTAAAGCTAAATACTTACCTGTAAAATAAACCCTAAGATAGCTACAATATAACTAATAGTTACATTGTATCTATTAGGTTTTATTTTTATTTTACAGGCAAGTTTGTATTTATTTTAACTAGGTAGAATAGTTATTAAATAGGTATTAACTATTTACTAACTACCTAGCTAAATAAAATACAAAAGTATCTGTAAAATAAAACCTAACCTAAGTTACACTAACACCTAACACTACACTATAATGAAATAAATTAACTAAATTAAATACTATTAAATAAATTAAATTAGCTAAAGTATAAAAACAAACACTAAATTACAGAAAATAATAAACAAATTACAGATATTTAAACTAATTACACCTAATCTAATAGCCCTATTAAAATAGAAAAATCCCCCCAAAATAAAAAAAAACCCTAGCCTAAACTAAACTACCTATAGCCCTTAAAAGGGCCTTTTGCGGGGCATTGCCCCAAAGTATTCAGCTCTTTTACCTGTAAAAAAAAATACAAACAACCCCCCCAACAGTAAAACCCACCACCTACACAACCAACCCCCCAAATAAAATACTAACTAAAAAAACCTAAGCTCCCCATTGCACTGAAAAGGGCATTTGGATGGGCATTGCCCTTAAAAGGGCATTTAGCTCTTTTGCAGCCCAAACCCTAACCTAAAAATAAAACCCACCCAATACACCCTTAAAAAAACCTAACACTAACCCCCTGAAGATCGACTTACCGGGAGACGTCTTCATCCAAGCCGGGCGAAGTGGTCCTCCAGACGGGCAGAAGTCTTCATCCAAGCCGGGCGAAGTGGTCCTCCAGACGGGCAGAAGTCTTCATCCAAGCCGGGCAGAAGTGGTCCTCTATACGGGCAGAAGTCTTCATCCAGACGGCATCTTCTATCTTCATCCATCCGGCGTGGAGCGGGTCCATCTTCAAGACATCCGACGCGGAGCATCCTTTTCTGGCGACGACTAAAGCTGAATGAAGGTACCTTTAAGTGACTTCATCCAAGATGGCGTCCCTTAGATTCTGATTGGCTGATAGAATTCTATCAGCCAATCGGAATTAAGGTAAAAAAAAATTCCTATTGGCTGATGCAATAGCATTGAAGTTCAATCCTCTTGGCTGATCCAATCAGCCAGTAGGATTGAGCTTGCATTCCGATTGGCTGTTCCAATCAGCCAATAGAATGTAAGCTCAATCCTATTGGCTGTACTTAAAGGTACCTTCATTCAGTAAGAAGACTCTTTGCTCCGCATCGGATGTCTTGAAGATGGAGCCAGTCCACGTCGGATGGATGAAGATAGAAGATGCCGTCTGGATGAAGACTTCTGCCCGTCTGGAGGACCACTTCACCCGGCTTGGATGAATACGTCTCCCGGTAAGTCGATCTTCAGGGGGTTAGTGTTAGGTTTTTTTAAGGGTGTATTGGGTGGGTTTTATTTTTAGGTTAGGGTTTGGGCTGCAAAAGAGCTAACTGCCCTTTTAAGGGCAATGCCCATCCAAATGCCCTTTTCAGGGCAATGGGGAGCTTAGGTTTTTTATTTAGTATTTTATTTGGTGGGTTGGTTGTGTGGGTGGTGGGTTTTACTGTTGGGGGGTTGTTTGTATTTTTTTTTTACAGGTAAAAGAGCTGAATACTTTTGGGCAATGCACCGCAAAAGGCCCTTTTAAGGGCTATTTGTAGTTTAGTTTAGGCTAGGTTTTTTTTTATTGGGGGGGGGGGGGGGTTATTTTAATAAGGCTATTAGATTAGGTGGAATTAGTTTAAATATCTATAGTTTGTTTATTATTTTCTGTAATTTAGTGTTTTTTTTGTACTTTAGCTTATTTAATTTATTTAATAGTATTTAATTTAGGTAATTTATTTAATTGTAGTGTAGTGTTAGGTGTTAGTGTAACTTAGGTTAGGTTTTATTTTACAGGTAAATTTGTATTTATTTTTGCTAGGTAGTTATTAAATAGTTAATGACTATTTAGTAACTATTCTACCTAGTTAAAATAAATACAAACTTGCCTGTAAAATAAAAATAAAACCTAAGATAGATACAGTGTAACTATTAGTTATATTGTAGCTAGCTTAGGGTTTATTTTATAAGTAAGTATTTAGTTTTAAATAGGAATAATTTAGTTACTGATAGTAATCTTATTTAGATTTATTTTAATTATATTTAAGTTAGGTGTTAGGTTTAGGGTTAGACTTAGGTTTAGGGGTTAATACATTTAATATAGTTGCAGCGACGAGGCGGCAGATTAGGGGTTAATAAATGTAGGTAGGTGGCAGCGATGTTAGGTACGGCAGATTAGGGGTTAATAATATTTAACTAATGTTTACGAGGCAGGAGTGCGGGGGTTTAGGGGTTAATATGTTTATTATAGTGGCGGCTACGTTGGGGCGGCAGATTAGGGGTTAATAAATATAATGTAGGTTTCATCGATGTTGGGGGCAGCAGATTAGGGGTTAATAAGTATAATGTAGGTGGCGACGGTGTCCAGAGTGGCAGATTAGGGGTTAATAAATATAATGCAGGTGTCGGGGCAGCAGATTAGGGGTTAATAAGTGTAAGACTAGGGCTGTTTAGACTCGGGGTTCATGTTAGGGTGTTAGGTGTAGACATAAATTTTATTTCCACATAGGAATCAATGGGGCTGCTTTTTTGCAGGTGTTAGACTTTTTTTCAGCCAGCTCTCCCCGTTGATTCCTATGGGGAAATCGTGCACAAGCACGTGCAACCAGCTCACCGCTGACTTAAAAATCAAACACAAGGAAAGAGGCGCCGTATGTGTGAATCTGAAACAGCCAACATCACATATAAAACATGTGCAGGGTACTCACAATCTAGAAAGGCACCCTGATGTGCCTATAGGAGCGGGCTGGTATTCAAATATGATCAGGATGCCTCTCTTATTGTTTTTATATGATATATAATTTATTGCCAATATGGGATAGGTTAAAAGTATGTGTTTATCTATATTGTATCACTATGTCATCTTTTACATGACAATTATCGATAAGGTCTTATGACAAACTGAGTATCACTTTAATTATTAGCACTAGTACGGTTAGCACTGTCCAAGTAGGAGGAGTAGGGTATGAGATTATATATACTTACAATTATGGATCACAATATGTGAGCACTGTCTATGGATCACAATATGTGAGTACTGTTTATTATGGTCATATGCATATAGTTTTCTGATTAATGACCATTTTAGTAACACTTTAATGGCACTGGTAGGGTTAGGAGTGTTGAGGGATAGAGGAATGATAGGAAATTATATCTTTATGATTAAGGTTATCAATAGGTTAGCAATTTTTGTACACAGTACATTTTATATTGTTAGCAAATGTTGTTACACAATACAACACAGGCTAGTTAGTAGTTCTATTAGATTTTCACACATGTTATGAACATTTATTACAAATAATAGTGAGCTGAGAGTACAATGACTATCGGCATAGACCACCTAATATGGTGGTCCTGTTCACGCCCAGGGGGTCTCCTTATGTCCCGCTTTGGATTGGAGCCCAGATATTGGGACACCGGGAGGAGATACACTTGTGGACTCGTGTAGCGAAATATGTGTACATATCTTTACGAGTGTCTCTCTTGTTGTCGATGGATGCCACATTTGATCGAGTGCATTCATATATGGGAGGGCCCACGGTAGTTTTTTGACAGCTCCGTGACGTAATGGAGAGGCGTGTCCTTTTGTAGTTTGACCGCGGATGGGAGAGACATCCCCTCTGTCGGTACTTGTGCGGGAGCAGCATTTAGTCTTTGAAACTGATTGTTACATGGGCAGGCGCTGATAATGCGTGCAGCGCGCTGTGTGTACTGGGGACACCAACTGAGTGCTTCGATTCATTGTTACGAATCTGAAAATCGGCTGATACACTATAGTGGGGGTGTGCAGCGGCTAACATCCAGGATTGGTCCGAAAGCTGGAGCCGATCAGCCTATGGCGTGCGCTTACGTCAGACGCCAAACAATTACAGGAGATCGCTTATTTGTCATAATCCGGGTGGCGGTTCTCCACATAACACAAAATGGTTAAATTAGGCTAACAGTTATGAAAACATACAGTGAGACATAGAAAAACTATTAGGGAAATGTGGCTTATTGTACATATTATTATATTTCAGTTACGCACGATGACAAGCATCAGCAGACAGGTACGAATATGTGTGTTTTTTGACTCTTTGAGGCTAATATCAGATTCAATGAGGTATCACATCATCTGGGGATTGTATACGTAATATCATTAAACATACAGTCACGATATCATGATCTATAATTGGGTTTATTTGTAATAAACATTTATAGTACTTTTTCTTCTAGTGACCATAACACTTGTACAAGCCCAATAAACCTATCAGGATAAGGGATGAGAAGTGTGCAGGTGCATCAAATAATGGGCAATTAAACAAAGGGCTTCTATGATTTGTCCTTTTTGGTAGGAAGGGAGGGGCAGTACAGGTAGCTCAGATCTTTATAAGACGTACATGCAGAGATAGAATACATGCCTGAAGAAACGGTTTATACCGAGAAACGCGTTGCATGATTTTTACTTATTGTATATGAGGGATATATGTATTTTTAACTGTTGATAATTTTATTAAATCTTTTTTAATCATATAAACCTCATTGCAACTGATTATTCCTGAGCTACCTGTTCATTCTGAATGCTGTGGATCTTCCTGCACCATTCCCTGTACAGCCAGCTGGGTTGCTGAGAAAGCCAGCCTGCCTCTATTGGCACAACTGAGTGCCGCCACAGTATGTGAGTACCCTGCACAGATTGCAAATTTACCAGTATACACTTGCAGATTCACACAGTGGTGTGCCTTTGTTTTGCACCTAGCTCCTGCTTCCATATTGCTGGACATATCATACACCATCAGTCTAGACACAGAATCTTCTACCTTGGATACCAGGGATTGCCAGATCAGCCAGCTGGTGTGCTGTGAATACCAGCCCGCTCCTATAGGCACATCAGGGTGCCTTTCTAGATTGTGAGTACCCTGCACATGTTTTATATGTGATGTTGGCTGTTTCAGATTCACACATACGGCGCCTCTTTCCTTGTGTTTGATTTTAGAATTATTAACCGTTGGAGGGTGAAGATCGAGTGCTGCCTTCATAGAAGATAGATACCTGTACCATATTGGACTTCCTTGGACTTACTGCCTTTTGTTTTCCACCTTTGATCCAGGACTGTGGTATATAGTAGTGTGCTCACACACACCAGTATTGTATCTATGCCATACCAGTAATCTGCCGACTAATGGTCTGAAATATTTATATATTACCACGTAGGCACACATATATATTGTATATTATTCATACTAGCGCCCCCTATTGGGTTATACCCTTTGGTTTTTTTAGTGTTACTCCTTATTGTTGGTGTTATATAGGGGTGCAGCTCAACAATATCTATATACAATATGTTGTCATCCACTGAAAGAGCCCAGAGGAGACTTAGCCACAATGCCAATGATAGTTCCAATTCTTCCGCCAATAATGATCCGCTAACATTAGTCAGTATTGAAAATCTATTTTCTAAATTAGAAGACTTATTGAAAATAGAGAATAGACATTGGTGGGATTTGGACTGTCTTAAGAAATATAAAGAGAAAAAACAGATACCCAGAGGTCTCAGACTATTCAAGAATTGCTCTTTTAAGAATGATCCTGAGTTATTATCCAAGTGGTTTTCCACTTTGGATGAATGTGCCTTTAAATTGATAGATTTACTTATCGCACACAGACAAAAACTAGTAGATGAAACTGGTACAGAAATTGACTCGGTGCAAAAAGAACTGGAAGAGTTCAAAGAACACCCTGACTATGTGAGACTTAATACACAAACTATTAAAGGGGTAGATGTTTTCACTTTGGAAATCATAGCCAACAAAAACAAAAAAATGAAACGTGATGATGACGATTACTCCAAAGGAGAAGTCCACACGTATAATAGAGCAAAACCTCAGACTAACACTGAGTGGACAGTGGTGAAAAACCCTAATAACAATAATAAGAACAAAGTAAATAATTACAATCATAATGGAAATAATAGGAACTATAGGCAACACCATGGCCCTAGACAAAATAATTGGAATAATAATACCAATTACCAATCCCACAGAGGTTATGATGGCCATGATACAGGAAACAGGCCCTATAATAACTACAATGGGAACATGCCGACTCCCAGATTCGACACTCATGATGGGAATATGCTAACTCCCAGATATAATACTAACCATTATAGAAACTCTGGGAACTCCACACCACAGATTGAGAGACCCCCCTATAGTGATAGAGACTATAGGAGACACTTGTCCCATCAGGATTCGGATAATCCGAATTATATACCTATATACAATAGATATCAGCCCCTCAGCCATACGGATGGCAATCAGTCTGCACCTGAAGAGGGTATTAATAGGGATAATTCACCTTCCACGTCTGGTGTGGTTTTTTTAGAGACCCCCCAGTTGGCACCTCTTTGGAGGAGACCAACACCTCAAGCGTCAAATCAAAAAAAGAGACCATATCCAAACGGGGAAAACGAGGCAGAGGGAAAACCCACCAAAAAGCACAACTACAAAAACTGAAAAGTGGAATTTTCAATCTGTCCTCACACACCCTCACGGATGATGAAGTTAGAATTTTAGGGAGGGGCTTATCCTATTGTCCCCCCAGCACACATAATCTTTTCAATCTGTTTGTAGATTTGAATAGATACACACGAAAGCTGTCATTGCAAAGATATTTTGCACTGAAAATGATGAAGAACCGTAATATATCGGGTATGCCTATCACTTTAGACTCACAAAGAGAAAGAGAATCATCTAATCTTCTCTACTGTGATCCCAGTCAAATCACAGAAACCCTCTTTGAGGAATATTTACACACTCCTTTCCATCCCCCTTCCACATGGTCCCCCCCGAGGGAAGATGTATCTTACATCGACCTATTTCAACAGCTGGTATTGGAAGATTGGGAGAGAATCCCCAATCACATCCCCAAAAAGAAAAAGATTTGGCCTAATGAGGCAAGAGCACTATATAACCTGACTATGAATGACAATTTAGTCATTCGTCAGGCCGATAAGGGGGGTGGGATTGTTCTACAAGACCTTTGTGATTACCTTAAGGAGGCCAAACGCATCCTTTGGGATCAAGAATACTACAGAAAGCTTACATCCGATCCCACCTTGGAATTTTCCAAAAAACTGGGAAAAATATTGGAATATGGTCATAATTCTGGTATTCTAAATAAAAAAGAAAAACGATATCTGTTGCCAAATCACCCAGATATACCTTTTTATTACCATCTTCCAAAATTACATAAGGATGACAAAGTGCCTCCGGGAAGACCGATTATCGCTGGCATTAATAGTTTGACGGACAAATTGTCAGAATATGTAGATTTCTATCTTCAGAGATATGTGTGTAATCTACCGTCCTACATCAAAGACACCAAAGATCTATTGGATAAGTTATCACAGATCAAACTTAATAGGAAGACCAACATCCTATGGGTGTCGTGTGATGTAGGATCTTTATATTCCAACATCACGCATGAGATAGGGTTATTCACCACTAGTCTATATCTAGAAGGAGACATCTATATGCCCAAAACACAAAAGGAATATTTACTTACACTGATTGATTTTATTTTACATCATAATTATTTTCAGTTTCAAGACGAATTTTATTTACAGATCAAGGGTACGGCCATGGGCACCAGATTTGCCCCCAGTTTTGCTAATCTGTTTATGGGCCATTTTGAAAAGCTGTATATATATGACTCTAATTGGTGGGGCAATCTGGTGTTCTATGGCCGGTACATAGACGATCTCTTGTTTATTTTTGATGGCTCCATTGCTGAGGCGAAAGAATTTATAGTACATCTTAACAATAATAACATGGGTATTGGCTTTACCTCCAACATTCAGCAATCTACAATAGAATTTTTGGATTTGAGCCTCACATGGGACACTGAGGGTAATGTTTGCACTGCAACTTATTTCAAACAAGTTGACTGCAACAATTTCTTACACTTTGGCAGCAACCACTTACTAAACTGGAAGAAAAATATCCCTTTTAGCCAGTTCTGTAGAATAAGACGTAATTGCTCCTCCATTGACAAGTATGATGAACAATCCCAAACACTTAAGTCTAGATTTTTAGAGAAAGGCTACCCATTACAACTGGTAACTAATAGCTACGAAAGGGCCAGAGAACTCAATCGTACTAAATTGTTGTTGTCAACAAAAAACAATGATGAGAAAAAACAAGGGGACTCATTGAAGGAGATCCCTCTTTTTGTGACCCAATACAACTCTAATTATAAAGCTATAGGGAAAATCTTAGAAAAACATTGGCCACTCCTTATGAGAGACCCTGTTTTGAAAAAGACATTACCGGGACGACCTAAAATTGTATATCGAAGGGCATCCACCCTAAAACAAAAACTAGCACCCAGTAAAGTGGTTATGTTATCCAAACGTATAACGCAGAAAAATACCTCAAAGAAATCTGAAGTGACGGCCACTCGACATCTACTTAAGGGCAGTTTTAGGTGTGGTAAGACCCGTTGCTTTATGTGTGAGTATATTACCCACAAAGCTTTGAATGTAAAATCGTTCACAACGGGAGAACAACATCAGATAACCTCTAGAATAACTTGTGATTCTTCATATGTGATATATGTACTTACCTGCGAATGTGGGGTCCAATATATTGGAAGAACCTGCAGAAAAATAAGAATCAGGTGGAGCGAACACCTTAGAAATATTAAAAATAAATCAATGAAACATAGTGTACCTAGGCATGTTTGCCAGGAACACACCGCAGGGAGATGTAGATTTAAAATCACCCCATTAGAAAGCATTCCACCTAGCCGCACATATAATAGGTTTTCACGACTCAGACAGAGAGAGACCTACTGGATCTATAGGATCAAAACATTGTTCCCATTAGGTCTAAATGAAGTGATAGATACTGCGAGCTTTGTATGATAGTGTGCATATCTTTGTGAACCGGAGTTTAATCCTATGTTGATGCTTGCTCACTTCTCTATATACACATATTTAAATATATTGATTTATGTAGCTATATAGGGCTACACCCATATACAACATATCATTAATTGGGGATAAACAATGAGAATAGTATGTCACACAGATTCTGTCACACCCATTTAACTCACTAGCTTTCTCTTTATAGATCACTTTAGATTTAGTATACACCACTATGAAAAATCTTAGTTTACACTATCACAGCTATGGCTGATGAATGTTTTAGGTACCACTTTAATTTTATTTTCATTTTTATTTTTGAGGATCATGTCGGTCAAATATGATCAGGATGCCTCTCTTATTGTTTTTATATGATATATAATTTATTGCCAATATGGGATAGGTTAAAAGTATGTGTTTATCTATATTGTATCACTATGTCATCTTTTACATGACAATTATCGATAAGGTCTTATGACAAACTGAGTATCACTTTAATTATTAGCACTAGTACGGTTAGCACTGTCCAAGTAGGAGGAGTAGGGTATGAGATTATATATACTTACAATTATGGATCACAATATGTGAGCACTGTCTATGGATCACAATATGTGAGTACTGTTTATTATGGTCATATGCATATAGTTTTCTGATTAATGACCATTTTAGTAACACTTTAATGGCACTGGTAGGGTTAGGAGTGTTGAGGGATAGAGGAATGATAGGAAATTATATCTTTATGATTAAGGTTATCAATAGGTTAGCAATTTTTGTACACAGTACATTTTATATTGTTAGCAAATGTTGTTACACAATACAACACAGGCTAGTTAGTAGTTCTATTAGATTTTCACACATGTTATGAACATTTATTACAAATAATAGTGAGCTGAGAGTACAATGACTATCGGCATAGACCACCTAATATGGTGGTCCTGTTCACGCCCAGGGGGTCTCCTTATGTCCCGCTTTGGATTGGAGCCCAGATATTGGGACACCGGGAGGAGATACACTTGTGGACTCGTGTAGCGAAATATGTGTACATATCTTTACGAGTGTCTCTCTTGTTGTCGATGGATGCCACATTTGATCGAGTGCATTCATATATGGGAGGGCCCACGGTAGTTTTTTGACAGCTCCGTGACGTAATGGAGAGGCGTGTCCTTTTGTAGTTTGACCGCGGATGGGAGAGACATCCCCTCTGTCGGTACTTGTGCGGGAGCAGCATTTAGTCTTTGAAACTGATTGTTACATGGGCAGGCGCTGATAATGCGTGCAGCGCGCTGTGTGTACTGGGGACACCAACTGAGTGCTTCGATTCATTGTTACGAATCTGAAAATCGGCTGATACACTATAGTGGGGGTGTGCAGCGGCTAACATCCAGGATTGGTCCGAAAGCTGGAGCCGATCAGCCTATGGCGTGCGCTTACGTCAGACGCCAAACAATTACAGGAGATCGCTTATTTGTCATAATCCGGGTGGCGGTTCTCCACATAACACAAAATGGTTAAATTAGGCTAACAGTTATGAAAACATACAGTGAGACATAGAAAAACTATTAGGGAAATGTGGCTTATTGTACATATTATTATATTTCAGTTACGCACGATGACAAGCATCAGCAGACAGGTACGAATATGTGTGTTTTTTGACTCTTTGAGGCTAATATCAGATTCAATGAGGTATCACATCATCTGGGGATTGTATACGTAATATCATTAAACATACAGTCACGATATCATGATCTATAATTGGGTTTATTTGTAATAAACATTTATAGTACTTTTTCTTCTAGTGACCATAACACTTGTACAAGCCCAATAAACCTATCAGGATAAGGGATGAGAAGTGTGCAGGTGCATCAAATAATGGGCAATTAAACAAAGGGCTTCTATGATTTGTCCTTTTTGGTAGGAAGGGAGGGGCAGTACAGGTAGCTCAGATCTTTATAAGACGTACATGCAGAGATAGAATACATGCCTGAAGAAACGGTTTATACCGAGAAACGCGTTGCATGATTTTTACTTATTGTATATGAGGGATATATGTATTTTTAACTGTTGATAATTTTATTAAATCTTTTTTAATCATATAAACCTCATTGCAACTGATTATTCCTGAGCTACCTGTTCATTCTGAATGCTGTGGATCTTCCTGCACCATTCCCTGTACAGCCAGCTGGGTTGCTGAGAAAGCCAGCCTGCCTCTATTGGCACAACTGAGTGCCGCCACAGTATGTGAGTACCCTGCACAGATTGCAAATTTACCAGTATACACTTGCAGATTCACACAGTGGTGTGCCTTTGTTTTGCACCTAGCTCCTGCTTCCATATTGCTGGACATATCATACACCATCAGTCTAGACACAGAATCTTCTACCTTGGATACCAGGGATTGCCAGATCAGCCAGCTGGTGTGCTGTGAATACCAGCCCGCTCCTATAGGCACATCAGGGTGCCTTTCTAGATTGTGAGTACCCTGCACATGTTTTATATGTGATGTTGGCTGTTTCAGATTCACACATACGGCGCCTCTTTCCTTGTGTTTGATTTTAGAATTATTAACCGTTGGAGGGTGAAGATCGAGTGCTGCCTTCATAGAAGATAGATACCTGTACCATATTGGACTTCCTTGGACTTACTGCCTTTTGTTTTCCACCTTTGATCCAGGACTGTGGTATATAGTAGTGTGCTCACACACACCAGTATTGTATCTATGCCATACCAGTAATCTGCCGACTAATGGTCTGAAATATTTATATATTACCACGTAGGCACACATATATATTGTATATTATTCATACTAGCGCCCCCTATTGGGTTATACCCTTTGGTTTTTTCACCGCTGACTTAAGCAGCGCTGGTATTGAAGTGAAGTGTGGAGCAAAATTTTGCTCTATGCTCACTTCTTGTCTTTTAACGCCGGGTTTCTGAAAACTCGTAATACCAGAGCTGCAGGAAAGTGAGTTGTGAGAATAACGTGCAAGTTAGTACCTCATCCCTGTTACCGCAAAACTCGTAATCTAGCCGTAAGAGAGTAGCAAACATAAAAAAAGGATCTATCATCCCTCTCTTTCAAATGAATAATCATGTACCACATGAGATAACTGTCATTTCAGTACCAAATACCTAAAATCTTTAGTGTTTGGGGAAACACTATCACCATAAATGATAGACATTTTGTAAAAACAATTCATTTTAAGGAGTTTACTTAGTTTAATTGTCATGTGACTTTCACGGTAATAATGATCATCAACCACAAACCTGTAGGCTCTCTTTTCTTTGTTGGTGAATTGTCCTAGATCTCTGGATAAATCTACTTATGAGGTTTTCTACTCCAAAAGGAGGGTAAACCATTGTGGCTCAATATGGCCCACTTTAGCCATTTGTGTTATTATTCTAATAGTGAAAATTATATGTATGAATAACTCTCAAATGATCATTTATTAAGTGGACATATAAATTCAACCCTTGACCTTTTATCTAGAAGTGCACTTTTTTTTTTTTTTTTTTGCAACCATCTAATTCCGTAATACTTTACATTATTTATATTGTGAGACTGTAGTCAATAAACAGATTATTTTGCATTGTTTTGATGTCAGTTTATTTAGTACATAATATAGTAATACACAAAAGATTGTCTGTCACATTTCATTGGATGGGGTAAAAATTTAGCGGATTTCACAAGCTGCACTTATTAGTTAGTCAATGCAAGGAAAGGGTTTTCATAGTGACCTATCCAAGTCAATCCTGAATGATTAATCTGATAAATCATTAAAGATTTCCATTACTGTTATATATAGAGGATCCCTCCTTCAAGGGACAGTGTACTGTATTTTTTGTTTGTTTGTTTACTTCTTATACAAGCTACTGAGTGTAAAAGTTATGGGGAATGGTTAATTTATGTTTACTTTTATACATTAAATAGCTGATTTTTTTGTCATTTAAGCCACAACCCAATCAAATGGGCTTAGCTTGCAGAGAAAGAAGACCTCAGTATATCATCTCTCTATATAAACAAAAGACCTTATTACCTCACTGTATACACAAAAACCCAAAACTTATAGAGAACAACTGAAAATAAACATTTTAGCACCTCTCTATCTTTTGCTGACATGGGGGTGTGATTTTTTCTTCACACTCCTGTTTACATACCTTTTCTACAAACAGCCTTGCTGTACTAAAATTGTAAGCATATGTGGCAGTTTCAGCAGGCAACATTTTGTATTTCAAATTACAAAATAAAGGTAAAGGAGCTCTTTGTATACATTTTCATACACTCCAACAGGTAGAATGAAAGGCAATTAAAATATTAAAGAATTACTGGTCGCGCAACATG